>NC_069503.1:726374236-726536736 GCF_027579735.1 Bombina bombina | reverse complement strand
ATGCACTCTCTGGCTGCAGTGCAAGATTGTAAAATGTTAAAAAAAGAAAAAAGCACTGAGATAATGGGTGACCTGCAGGGGCTTAGAAACAGGCAATTTTAGAGGTTATAAAGTATATTATAAAACAATAATCAAGTAGACTGTCCCTTTAAAGGGACATTATACACTCATTTTTTCTTTGCATAAATGTTTTGTAGATGATCTATTTATAAAGCTCATAAAGTTTTTTTTTTTTTAAAAATGTATAGTTTTGCTTATTTTTAAATAACATTGCTCTGATTTTCAGACTCCTAACCAAGCCCCAAAGTTTTTTTTTTGTTTTTTTTTCAGGATATAATAACATGTTTATTGGTTGTATTGCCTCTCCGGATGTTGTATAGTTTAAACCTTTACCCCATATTATTTTTTTTATTTTTGTATTTTCAAAAGAGCTTTATTAAGGTCAAATGAGATTACATATCATAAGGCAGTTGTACATAGAATAAATCATTATTGTCACAAATTAAAAGGACTCAAACATATATCTATGCAGTAGTATGTCTTAATTGAAAAGTACAAGCCCATAAAATATTTATAGCAAATCTGACTATGGCTATTCATCAGTAATCACAGTGCTCATTTACTAGACCCCAATAAAAAGATGTAGGCCTCTCTTGGGCCTGTTCATACGCTTAAGTAACGTCTGGGGATATTATTTAATATAAAGCAAGAAGAAGCATATAATACCTAGCACCCTATTTAAAAGCATTGTGAAACTACCCTTTTCTGGTAAATGTCTATAGCGGTGCATCAGTCAGGACTGTATACACAATCAACACATAACTCACAGTGAAAAATAACTATTTTTGTGGTCATAAAATAGGATCCCCCAACAAAATAAAAAGAGGCACACATTCGCAAGACCCATTTCTTAGCATTAAATAATTCACATTGTTGAGCCTGCGTGGCCATATAAGTACACTTTCAGCAAACTGTGTGTCAAACCTTAGGCTAAAATCATATATATATGATATGGCTCATAGAACTATCATGTTAGGTATAGCTTGTGTTAATAGTAGTAGTTGGTATTTATGTGCCCAGCAGAGGACCCGGCCGTAGACCCCCGGAGGGACATTGGAATTGCTATCTCCCTTTTTTTTTTAACTATACTCTGAGGCAGCATCTACATCATTAATCCCTTTTTCAAATGTATTCTATGTCTCCCCAGGGGCCCCCCCAAACCCCGCAGAAAACACAAATATTATAAAGGGCATGTATGTATTCACTATGCCTCCAGCATGTCATAAATGCATAAATAGTTCCAAGGCTCACCTATAGTCTGCTACCAAAGAAAAGGAGAAAAAAACAAACAAAAATAAATGCATATGACTATCTGAAGTAAAATTTAGGAAGGCGACAACTTATACAGTCGCTATAACATGTGCATATATAAACTAGGTTATAACATTTTTAAACCAACAGTTTAAAACAACATTTATCGATACCAGTACATTTTCAGGCTGGCCTTAGCTTGTCCGAGTATTGCATTATGTATTGTCTGTTAGAGTCTTTTCTGCTGGAGCAACAAGGCATGCCCAGCCGCCATGGTAGTGTTATTTCCGTTACGGGTGCAGTGTCACCAATGACAATTTCAAGCCGGGACCCCCCTTTATATCCCTGCATAAGGGGTGCTTCTGATTCAAATCTGTTTAGCCGCAGGACATGTTGGGTTAAAGTGTTGGGCACCTTAGTTTGGCTAGAGACTACTGCGCTGCCCACTGCAGCGCTGTAACTGTTTTTAAATGTGTATTCAGCACTAAGAGGTGCTTTGTAAATAGGGCTCCTCTGAAGCTTGTCTACCGCATAAGGCTGATTGATTTTCCGGGGAAGCTTTTTTCGGGATGGAGCCTGTAAATGTAATCCTGAGCAAACCTTGGTCTCTCTTTTGCTTTTAGGAGGGGAAACCGCGGGAGCGCTCTTAACCGCGGCTCCGTCCTCCACTTCTGTCACCTCTTCAGTATTCGCTCTGCTCTCTGATTTGGAGTATACCGTGCGTGACTTCACCAAAAAGTCCCAAGGAGCCCTTTGTATGAGTCCCAGAAAACGTTGTTCCAGTTTCTCCATGATATCGTCGATACGGGTCAGAAAATTATTTTCCTTCACGGCAGCCATATTTGTTGCGCAGCAGTGAAATTCTTGGGGGTTAGAGGTTTTCTTACATAAGGGGGATCCCTGATATTCTAAGAAACTGACAAGATGTGAGATGTTTATGGCTATTAAGATCAGTCCTGACAGTGACCCTCGGGAAACCGAGGGGGGTAGCGCTACCTGTCCTGAGCCGCCGCTCCAGGTCTTTATTGTCCACTCCTGTGCTCCAACGTCAAAAATACAGTGAATGGTCCGGTTCTTGTAATCCAAGCCACTACACCAGTAGAGCTGATCTTTTAAATTGTTATATCTCTGTAAAATATACCCTACACCGGCGGGTTGTTAGGTAATCGGCAGGAGCACCAGGAAGATGCGACCATCCACAGTCGCTGCTTGGACACCAGCCCCAAAGTTTTATGTGAATACCGTCAGCTACCTTCTCCAGCTTGCTCCTGTTTGTGTAAAAGGTCTTTTCATATGCAAAAGAAGGGGGAGGGGGAGTGTCTTATTTCCCACTTGCAGTGGGCTTTCCAGCTACCTTTTCAACAGAGCTAAACTGAGAGCTTCTAAGTACGTTTTTAAACCATTTTATACTGGATTTTTATATCAGTATCTGTGCATCTTATACTTTATAGTAGTGTCTATTACATGCAGTTATATGAAAATGAGTGTATACTGTCCCTTTAAGTAGAAACTGCTTCTTACAAGATAGAGGATTTATTACCAACATATTTAAAATATTTCTGCATGAATAAATGTTAAATAAGAAACAATCATTTTCATGTATCACTTAAACAGCAGCACACATTCACAGCTTTTATGATTTTTGTTCTACAAGCATAAAACAAAAATGGTTTATTCAGCATAGATTTTTTTTATTAATAAAATTAAGAATACCCTTTTACATGAAAAAAGATGAAAAATATATTTAACACCATGGCTATGATTGATTCTTTAATAATACACAAAGTAATTACTTTTTTTAGAAATTAATGTAATCTTCATTAGTGAAAGAAAAATAAACAGTCATAATAAAGCTAATAAATGTATTTATTTTATCAGGTGAATAATTACGTTTGATATGTAAAGTACACAACATATAAACTTGTGAGGAAGGTGTGCATTGCTCATACTTAAAGGGACTGTCATGATTCAGACATGCAATTTTAAACAACTTTCCAATTTACTTTTATCATCAAACTTGCTTTGATCTCTTGGTATTCTTCATTGAAAGTTAAATCTAGATATGCTCATATACTAATTTCTTATCCCTTGAAGCTAGACTCTTATCTCAGTGCATTTTGACAGTTTTTCACAGCTAGACAGAGCTAGTTAATGTGTGACATATATAACATTCTGCTCACTCCCGTGGAGTTATTTATGAGTCAGCACTGATTGGCTCAAATGCAAGTCTGTCAAAAGAGCTGAAATATGGTAGCTGTCTGCAGAGGCTTAGATTCAAGGTAATCACAGAGGTAAAAAGTATACTAATATATCAGTGTTGGTTATGCAAAGTTGGGAATGGGTAGTAAAGGGGTTATCTATCTTTTTAAACAACAATTATGTAGTAGACTGCCCCTTTAAAGCCCTTTGCATGCCTTTTAATACAACACCTGAGACCTCATACCTTGAGCCCTTGTAATTTTTTATGCAATTTTTAAAATATTTTTTATCAGACAGTGTTAATATGAGTATAACTGTACTGTTAAATTTATTTTTGTGTTTTGTGCAACTTTTTTGTCTTGCGTACAGTTAACCTGAGCTCTGAAGTAACGGAACCCGACGTGTGTTAATTTCGATTGCACTCAAGCAAACATGTTTACTTTTAACTCGTAATATGTATGCTATTTCCGTTGCACGCAAAAAGCTGAGAAATCCCCTATATTGCTTGCCTGCTACAGTAAGGGTGCCACTCGTAATCTAGCTCTAAGTTTTTTTTCTTTATCTGTGTGTCAGTACATTTATCTTGTATATTTGTATGTTTTTTTGTAATATGATTTGAAACTCAATTTATTGGCAGTAAAATATATTGGCCTAGATTAATGCCACCCGATGTGTTCTTGGCATGCTGGGCTCTTAGGGAGAGAGTTGTGCACGCCCATATACATATAGTAGTGAGACTGGTAGCCACATGATTGGCTATAAGACACCCACACTGTAAGTTTCAGGCTGCTCTTTTACACATTGCCTTGAGATTTTTAGCAGCATATGTATAGACTACATTAGACACACAGGGCATTTTGTAAAATTAAATGTGAATGCCTAAATTAACTCTTCCTTTAAAGGGCCACTGTAAGTAAATATTTTCTATGCCTGTTACTAACTAACTACCCCAAATACGCTTTTTATCAATAGCATTTCATTAACATATATCTACCGTATATCAGAAATCTTGTCTGCAAATTTAATTGTTTTCCAAACCCACCCCGTGGGTATCCTTTGCTCTGTACCAATCCGTTTACAATACCTAGGTTTCAAAATGGCGTTTTAAACACAAAGTTATTGATTTAAGTATTTTGAACATGCAGTGCTGAAAATAGTGGGCAGAATAACGTGACATCATCGGCGAATAAAAGATATAACTTTTAGAACGTTATGAAACTTCGTTTTGGAGAAAATATAGGTCAGTAGGTTTTAATTAATGTTTATTAACTTTAATATGTTAGTTGTTTAGCTTAAAAATTATAACAGAAAGTAATCCTTTAAGTTAATGCACCCTGCACTATCGATTGTGCTACACTTGTAGCACAATATATATAAGAAAGTGTGTATTACTTTTATGTAAACATTCTGACATAAATCAGAACTTGTAAATTTCCATTTCACGACCACTTCTCCTGATCAGATTTGAGGATGAAAGAGTTAACAAAATACTTTCTAAACTATTCTAGCTCCAGAAAGTACTAAATCACTTTTATCACCACCAACTATCTGCATCTATAACTCCAAATGCTGCCACCATCAATAACTGGGACTGGTAGTCCTTAATCCCCCTTCTTCACAGATTAAATCCAAAAACCTAATTTGGCAAAAGTCTATTAATTGTTACCAGTCTCTCAAGTAGCATGAATTCAAATGTATAAGACGAAAAATATAATAAGAAATATTTATTATGACAAAAATCATCACAGTGATAATGAGATACAGAAAAATATACAAAGGTACATGTTGCAAAACAGTTTTAAAATAAAAATGGATTAAAGTGAAGGTCAGTTTTATGCTACTGAACTGCATCAATTTACACCTTAACCTATCTGCATTAAAGTCGCTAACTTTATTTTTCAATAGCGTAAATATTTTTAGTATAAAATAATATTATATTCTACCTCCGTTTTACATTGTTGCTCCTCCCCTCCGCCTCTTCCTTATTTAGCACTAGTGACATAGGGAGCGGTCCCACACGCTCACTACGTCACTCAAAAGCTTGTGCACAATAGCTCTAAGAAACTGCGCATGCGTATGGTCACCTCAATCGCGCATGCGTAGCATTCCGTGGCACATACCCGTAATTATGATTATAGCGGAGAATATCCTTAGCTAACAAGCTTGTAGCGCGATCAATCGTAGTAAATGCAAAAATGTATCCAAATAACAACGGAGCGGAATACGCATGCGCGTCTCATGCACGAGCATGACAGGTATCACACGAGTTACTGCTTAGCGCATGCGCAGAAGTTAATAGTGAGGTTGCTAAAAAGGGGCTGAATGCCCCTGGGGGGGAACGGCAATTGGCTATTTGTTCTGAAAAATCTTTAAATCAATATTGGCAAGATGGCGGGCAGACAAATAAACGATAACGGGGACTAATTTGAAGGTAAAATATAAATGTTATTGTCAATAATTAGGCGAAATCATGAATGAACATGAAGTGTTTTTTTTTCAATGAACTGCAGAACGTAGTGAGTGACCAAGCCAGACTTGACCTTCACTTTAAAGCAGAAAACCTATACACTCTATTCACAATCCAGCAAATGTATAAGTTTTCCCACTCAAGGAGAAATGAAATTTAGATCCTGGGTAATTTTACACAATTTTAGACAAAAAAAAAACTCTGCAGCAAATGACAGTTTTGTGAGTAATTGTCTGCACTATTTACATGGATAAACCAGCTCAGGTTTCTAAGCCAGCCCATCTTTGTTGGAGGGTATAAGAGAATACACCCCCAGCTATATGGCCCTTTGCATTGTACGCTAAAAAAAGTCCTGAATTTATTCCATTAGCATTACTTTTGCACAGGCACACACAATTTGCCTGCAAGGTAGACCAATAAAAGGCTAAAGTGGTATAAAATCCTAACACCCTACTCGCACTCGAATCCGATTGCATATTCTCAAGTGCGCTAACCCGACATGAAAATCTGAATATTTCACATTCCAATGTTGTTCTAACACCTGAAACCTCATATCTTTGAGCCTTTATAACTTTTTTGTGCAATTGTTTTCACATACATATTAGATGTGATATTATGAGTTTAACTGTACTTTGTAATGTATTTTTGATGTGTTTTGTGACACAGTTAACCAGAGTTCTGAGGTTGCGCTAACCTGACTCGAGTTAACTTCAATTGCACTCAAGAGATTGTGTTTACTTTCAACTTGTAATACAGATGGAAACCCCAACGCAGGCAAACAGCCACGATAAAACCTTTATCGCTTGCACGTAACTGTTAACACGCCACTCATAATTTGGCCCTAAGTCTTAAAGTGAATGTCAATTTTGATGCTAAAGTGCCCGGTTTTTAAATATTCGATTAAAAACAGGGGCTCTTTAATTCATCAAAATTTACATTTCACTCCTGTTGAGAAAAAAAACTTACCTTTTAAACTTGACAGCTGCTCCAGCTTCCTCTGCCTGTCGCAAAGCCTCTTCCTGGGTCTAAAATGAGGAATCCGGCTTCCTCCAATCATGGCGTTGAATCAGACGCTGATTCCCCCGGGGGGGAAGCTGTGATTGGAGGATGACCTATCCATCATTTCTGACGTCAGAAATGGCTTGCAACGACTGGAGGAAGCTGGAGCTGCTGTGAAGATTAAAAGGTAAGTTTTTTTTCTTAACAGGAGTGAAATGTAAATTTTGATGAATTAAAGTGCCCCTGTTTTTAATCAATTTTTTTAAAACCGGGCACTTTAGCATCAAAATTGACATTCACTTTAAGGCCTCACAGAACATTTAGATTTTAAATACCATGCATTTGCCATTCTTGATTGTTTCAAGGCATTACTACTTATAAAAAGTATATTTATTATCAAGGCTGCTTGAATTGGTTTTATTACTCTAAAAGGCTGGTATCAGACTCTGGAAATACCTTGGGGTTAGTGATGTACATCTGCAAGATTCAAAAAGTGCCATACAAAATGTTTGTGTCTTCTCTTGTAAAATGTATCGAGTCCACGGATTCATCCATACTTGTGGGATATTCTCCGTCCCTACAGGAAGTGGCAAAGAGAGCACCCACAGCAGAGCTGTCTATATAGCTCCTCCCTTAGCTCCACCCCCCAGTCATTCTCTTTGCCTACTCTAAGTACTAGGTAGGGCAGAGTGAGTGTGGTGACAAAAATATTGATAGTGGAGTACACCTAGCGCCTACTAAATAAGACCTGGCTTTGATAATTTGACACCTAGTTGTCAAAATGGAAAGATGAAACTAATAAGGTATACCAAAGCGCCAACTATACGAAGGCTGGGTCTGGACCTAATGCAATATTATCAAACGATTACAATAAACAATTTATTGAGTACACAAATAAGTTAAAAACATGGATCCATGTATAAACAATCAAATTTATACAACAATAATAGCTAAATGAATAGTTAAAACAAATAGTTATGTAACGGATATAGCATTTAAAATTGTGCAAACATTGCTCTTAAAAATATTCATAAAAAATTCCAAATTTAGTATAAGGCTCACAACAGAAATTCAACTTTGTGTTTACCATATACACATACACAGATTTGTACAGCAATAATAGCTAAATGAATAGTTAAAACAAATAGTTAAATAGCAGATATGGCATTTAAAATTGTGCAAACAATGCTCTTAAAAAATATTCCTAAAAAATTCCAAATTAAGTATAAGGCTCACAACAGAAATTCAACTTTGTGTTTACCACATACACATAATAGGTGAAATATATTAGTCAGTTATATAATATTATCTAACCAATAATGTTCTCGATTCTATGCAATACTAAATATTGCCAATAGTGACTAATGTGTAGGGCTCTGAGTAAGACCTTTAACTGTGTGTTTACCACATACGCATTGTCAAGTAAAAAATATTGTGACAGCAATAAGCCAATGTAAAGAATGTGTATCAAAAAAGTTGTGTGCAAAAATGAGTGTACAAAAGATATTAATGGTCAAAAAATAGGTTGACCTTCAAAAAACGTGAATTAAGAACAAAGATTGTGAAAAATGAAAAACCAAAAATTTACAAAAACATTGTGGTGTGTTCCAATAGTAACTTATATAAATGTAAATAATAGTCCAAAAAATAGTCCAACAGTGAAAACTTAATAGAAAAATAATCCAACAATAAATTATAATAAGTAGTGTGTCTCTTTAAGAAAAAACAATAATCCTTAAAGTGTTGTGAATCCTAACAGCAATAGTTATGGTGATTTTCCAAGTGTTTTATACTGAATAGCAGTGTCAGTACTTGCTAGCCTTTTCCAACCCAAAATTCTATCTTCTTGGCAAATATTTTGTTATAAAAAAAAAAATAGGTTGATCTTCAAAAAACGTGAATTAAGAACAAAGATTGTGAAAAATGAAAAACCAAAAATTTACAAAAACATTGTGGTGTGTTCCAATAGTAACTTATATAAATGTAAATAATAGTCCAAAAAATAGTCCAACTGTGAAAACTTAATAGAAAAAATAATCCAACAATAAATTATAATAAGTAGTGTGTCTCTTTAAGAAAAAACAATAATCCTTAAAGTGTTGTGAATCCTAACAGCAATAGTTATGGTGATTTTCCAAGTATTTTATACTGAATAGCAGTGTCAGTACTTGCTAGTCGTTTTCCAACCCAAAATTCTTGATAAAGGTCTCTTTGTGACCAAAACGCGTCGACTGGTAAGCACAATTTCATTTTCTATTGATCTAAAAACAATCTACACCATCATATCTTTCTTTTACAGAAGGATCATCCAGGGATTATAACAAAATATTTGCCAAGAAGATAGAATTTTGGGTTGGAAAACGGCTAGCAAGTACTGACACTGCTATTCAGTATAAAATACTTGGAAAATCACCATAACTATTGCTGTTAGGATTCACAACACTTTAAGGATTATTGTTTTTTCTTAAAGAGACACACTACTTATTATAATTTATTGTTGGATTATTTTTTCTATTAAGTTTTCACAGTTGGACTATTTTTTGGACTATTATTTACATTTATATAAGTTACTATTGGAACACACCACAATGTTTTTGTAAATTTTTGGTTTTTCATTTTTCACAATCTTTGTTCTTAATTCACGTTTTTTGAAGATCAACCTATATTTTTTTTTATTTTTTTTTATAACAAAATATTTGCCAAGAAGATAGAATTTTGGGTTGGAAAAGGCTAGCAAGTACTGACACTGCTATTCAGTATAAAACACTTGGAAAATCACCATAACTATTGCTGTTAGGATTCACAACACTTTAAGGATTATTGTTTTTTCTTAAAGAGACACACTACTTATAATTTATTGTTGGATTATTTTTTCTATTAAGTTTTCACTGTTGGACTATTTTTTGGACTATTATTTACATTTATATAAGTTACTATTGGAACACACCACAATGTTTTTGTAAATTTTTGGTTTTTCATTTTTCACAATCTTTGTTCTTAATTCACGTTTTTTGAAGATCAACCTATATTTTTTTTTATTTTTTTTTATAACAAAATATTTGCCAAGAAGATAGAATTTTGGGTTGGAAAAGGCTAGCAAGTACTGACACTGCTATTCAGTATAAAACACTTGGAAAATCACCATAACTATTGCTGTTAGGATTCACAACACTTTAAGGATTATTGTTTTTTCTTAAAGAGACACACTACTTATAATTTATTGTTGGATTATTTTTTCTATTAAGTTTTCACTGTTGGACTATTTTTTGGACTATTATTTACATTTATATAAGTTACTATTGGAACACACCACAATGTTTTTGTAAATTTTTGGTTTTTCATTTTTCACAATCTTTGTTCTTAATTCACGTTTTTTGAAGATCAACCTATTTTTTGACCATTAATATCTTTTGTACACTCATTTTTGCACACAACTTTTTTGATACACATTCTTTACATTGGCTTATTGCTGTCACAATATTTTTTACTTGACAATGCGTATGTGGTAAACACACAGTTAAAGGTCTTACTCAGAGCCCTACACATTAGTCACTATTGGCAATATTTAGTATTGCATAGAATCGAGAACATTATTGGTTAGATAATATTATATAACTGACTAATATATTTCACCTATTATGTGTATGTGGTAAACACAAAGTTGAATTTCTGTTGTGAGCCTTATACTTAATTTGGAATTTTTTAGGAATATTTTTTAAGAGCATTGTTTGCACAATTTTAAATGCCATATCTGCTATTTAACTATTTGTTTTAACTATTCATTTAGCTATTATTGCTGTACAAATCTGTGTATGTGTATATGGTAAACACAAAGTTGAATTTCTGTTGTGAGCCTTATACTAAATTTGGAATTTTTTATGAATATTTTTAAGAGCAATGTTTGCACAATTTTAAATGCTATATCCGTTACATAACTATTTGTTTTAACTATTCATTTAGCTATTATTGTTGTATAAATTTGATTGTTTATACATGGATCCATGTTTTTAACTTATTTGTGTACTCAATAAATTGTTTATTGTAATCGTTTGATAATATTGCATTAGGTCCAGACCCAGCCTTCGTATAGTTGGCGCTTTGGTATACCTTATTAGTGTGGTGACAAAAATGTTAGTTTTTATTTTCCCAAACAAAATAACTTTTGTTCCTTTCTGAACTTCAAGGGTGGTCCCGTTTCAGCTTCCTCTGCTGCAAAGCAAGAGGGGAATTTTGCCCAATCCAAGTCAGTCTGGAGACCTAACCAGGCTTGGAACAAGGGTAAACAGGCCAAGAAGCCTGCAGCTGCCTCTAAGACAGCATGAAGGGGTAGCCCCCGATCCGGGACCGGATCTAGTAGGGGGCAGACTCTATCTCTTCGCTCAGGCTTGGGCAAGAGATGTTCATGATTCCTGGGCTTTAGAAATTGTGTCCCAGGGATATCTTCTGGACTTCAGACTCCCCCCCCCCAAGGGGGAGATTTCACTTTTCTCAATAGTCTGCAAACCAGACAAAGAGAGAGGCGTTCTTACGCTGTGTAGAAGACCTACATACCATGGGAGTGATCTGCCCAGTTCCAAAAGAGGAACAAGGGCTAGGGTTTTACTCAAACCTGTTTGTGGTTCCCAAAAAAGAGGGAACTTTCAGACCAATCTTGGATCTCAAAATTCTAAACAAATTCCTAAGAGTACCATCATTCAAGATGGAGACTATTCGGACCATTCTACCAATGATCCAGGAGGGTCAATATATGACTACTGTGGACTTACAGGATGCTTATCTACATATCCCTATTCACAGAGATCATCATCAATTCCTCAGATTTGCCTTTCTGGACAGGCATTTCCAGTTCGTGGCCCTTCCCTTCGGGTTGGTCACGGCTCCCAGAATTTTCACAAAAGTGCTAGGGTCCCTTTTGGCGGGTATAGGAGTGGCGCCTTATCTAGACGACATCTTAATTCATGCGTCGACTTTCCAATTAGCCAAGTCTCACACGGACATCGTGTTGGCTTTTCTGAGATCTCACGGGTTGAAGGTGAACATAAAAAAGAGTTCTCTCTTCCCTCTCACAAGAGTTTCCTTCCTAGGGACTCTGATAGACTCGGTAGAAATGAAAATATTTCTGACGGAGGTCAGAAAATCAAAACTCTTAACCACTTGCCGAGCTCTTCATTCCATTCCTCGGCCATCAGTGGCTCAGTGCATGGAGGTAATCGGACTCATAGTAGCGGCAATGGACATAGTTCCTTTTACCCGCCTACACCTCAGACCACTGCAACTATGCATGCTCAAACAGTGGAATGCGGATTATGCAGATTTATCTCCTCAAATAAATCTGGACCAGGAGACCAGAGATTCTCTTCTCTGGTGGTTGTCTCAGGACCACCTGGCTCAGGGAATGTGTTTCCGCAGGCCAGAGTGGCTCATAGTAACGACAGATGCCAGCCAACTAGGCTGGGGTGCAGTCTGGAACTCCCTGAAAGCACAGGGCTTATGGTCTCAGGAGGAAACTCTCCTCCCGATAAGCATTCTAGAACTAAGAGCGATATTCAATGCGCTTCAGGCATGGCCTCAGCTTGCTGCGGCCAAATTCATCAGATTTCAGTCGGACAACATCACGACTGTAGCTTATATCAATCATCAAGGAGGAACACAGAGTTCTCTAGCGATGATGGAGGTGACCAAAATAATCCGATGGGCGGAGGATCACTCTTGCCATCTCTCAACAATCCATATCCCAGGAGTAGAGAACTGGGAGGCGGATTTCCTAAATTGTCAGACTTTTCATCCGGGGGAGTGGGAGCTCCATCCGGAGGTATTTGCCCAGCTGACTCAGCTATGGGGCACACCAGAATTGGATCTGATGGTGTCTCGACAGAATGCCAAACTTCCTTGTTACGGTTCCAGGTCCCGGGATCCCCAGGCGGTACTGATAGATGCTCTAGCAGTACCCTGGTCCTTCAATCTGGCCTATGTATTTCCACCGTTTCCTCTCCTTTCACGTCTGGTTGCCAGAATCAAGCAGGAGAGGGCTTCGGTGATTCTGATAGCACCTGCGTGGCCACGCAGGACTTGGTATGCAGACCTAGTGGACATGTCATCAGTTCCACCGTGGTCTCTGCCAATGAGGCAGGACCTTCTAATCCAAGGTCCATTCACGCATCCAAATCTAATTTCTCTGCGTCTGACTGCTTGGAGATTGAACGCCTGATTCTATCAAAGCGTGGTTTCTCTGAGTCGGTCATTTATACCCTGATTCAAGCTAGAAAGCCTGTAACCAGGAAGATTTATCATAAGATTTGGCGCAAATATTTTTATTGGTGTGAATCCAAGGGTTACTCATGGAGTAAGATTAGGATTCCTAGAATAATGTCTTTTCTCCAAGAAGGATTGGAGAAGGGATTATCAGCTAGTTTGTTAAAAGGACAAATATCTGCTTTGTCTATTCTTTTACACAAACGTCTGGCAGATGTCCCAGACGTTCAAGCATTTAGTCAGGCCTTGGTCAGGATCAAGCCTGTATTTAAACCTGTTGCTCCACCATGGAGCCTAAACTTAGTTCTTAAAGTTCTTCAAGGGGTTCTGTTTGAACCTATGCATTCCATAGATATTAAGCTTCTATCTTGGAAAGTTTTGTTTTTAGTAGCTATCTCTTTGGCTTGAAGAGTTTCTGAGTTATCTGCTTTACAGTGTGATTCACCTTACCTTGTTTTACATGCAGATAAGGTGGTTTTGCGCACCAAACCTGAGTTTCTTCCTAAGGTTGTTTCTAATAGGAATATCAATCAGGAGATTGTTGTTCCTTCACTGTGTCCTAATCCTTCCTCAAAGAAGGAACGTCTGTTGCACAATCTTGATGTGGTTCGTGATTTAAAGTTGTACTTACAAGCAACTAAAGATTTCCGTCAAACATCTTCATTTTTTGTTATTTATTCTGGTAAACGGAGAGGTCAAAAAGCTACGGCTACCTCTCTTTCCTTTTGGCTGAAAAGCATCATCTGTTTGGCTTATGAGACTGCTGGACAGCAGCCTCCTGAAAGAATTACTGCTCATTCTACTAGATCAGTGGCTTCCACATGGGCTTTTAAAAATGAGGCTTCTGTTGAACAGATTTGTAAGGCGGCGACTTGGTCTTCGCTTCATACTTTTTCCAAATTTTACAAATTCAATACTTTTGCTTCTTCGGAGGCTATTTTTGGGATAAAGGTTCTACAAGCAGTGGTGCCTTCCATTTAAGGTCCCTGTCTTGTCCCTCCCTTCATCCGTGTCCTAAAGCTTTGGTATTGGTATCCCACAAGTATGGATGAATCCGTGGACTCGATACATCTTACAAGAGAAAACATAATTTATGCTTACCTGATAAATTTATTTCTCTTGTGATGTATCGAGTCCACGGCCCACCCTGTTTATTAAGACAGGCAGTATATTTTTAGTCACCACTGCACCCTATAGTTTCTCCTTTTTCTACCTAGCCTTCGGTCGAATAACTGGGCGGTGGAGCTAAGGGAGGAGCTATATAGACAGCTCTGCTGTGGGTGCTCTCTTTGCTACTTCCTGTAGGGAAGGAGAATATCCCACAAGTATGGATGAATCCGTGGACTCGATACATCACAAGAGAAATAAATTTATCAGGTAAGCATCAATTTATGTTTTTTAAGAGAATTCCTATGCTAAGGTTAGAAGAAAATTAAAGGACCAGTCAACACAGTAGATTTGCATAATCAACAAATGCAAGATAACAAGACGATGCAAAAGCAATTTTAAAAGTTATGTATTTTTCTATTCCCCTTGTACCATATGACAGCCATCAGCCAATCACAAATGCATACACGTACCATGTGACAGCCATCAGCCATTCACAAATGCACACACACTTTTTCTTGCACATGCTCAGTAGGAGCTGGTGACTCAAAAAATTTAAATATAAAAAGACTGTTCACATTTTGTTAATAGAAGTAAATTGGAAAGTTGTTTAATATGGCATGCTCTATCTGAATAATGAAAGTTTAATTTTGATTGAATGTCCCTTTAACATCTGCTTTGTTGGAAAATGCTGGTTACATGACATTCCACATATTGCTATAAATCTAAAGGGAACCTCAAGCACTAAATGGTTTAATAAGCAAACCAACTTCAATATTGCTACAGTTTTGTTACTTCCACTTTAAGCCAACCCATATGAAACAAAGAGAGCTGCAGTGGCTCCAGACCAGGCCGTGACGCTCACCTCTAGCAGCTCAGCTTCCAGGGCTGCCCAGCTCCTCTCCTGCTGTCCTGTATTTCCATCCTGTAGCAGTATTCAGAATGAAGCATCTGTCAGTGGCAGTCACCAGCCAGGAAAGGGGTCAAATAAAAAAAAAGGTCCCTTCTACCTCCACCCACCTCTAGTGTGGCAAAATAATATGGATGAGAAGGGAGCAAATAAATGTTATTTATATAATGCATATGTTATGTATAAAGAAAAAGGCAGACCATTTTCTAAGTAGTCTGGACAACTGGGTTTTTGAACCCTTGTGTAATGTGTGTGTGTATATATATATATATATATATATATATATATATATATATAAAATGAATTATTTGTCAAAATATACAAGAACAATCGAAAGTTAAAAAAAATATTTGTTAATACATAATAAAAAAAATGAAAAATTCTCAATATTTGTTATAACTACCATCTGCCTTAATGGCTGCTTTAATTCCTTCTGGCATTTATTCAACAACTTTGTGCAGAATTTTTTAATCCACATTAAATGGGGTTGAAGTCCAGTGATTGTAGAAGGAAATAAATGCAAATTTGCAGTCCTTGATGTTCCTTGGACTTGAGATTTTGCACACTGTGGTGTTGGCTCTTACACTTTTTCTCCTCACATAACATCTGCAACCAATAATTTCATGTTTAGATTTGTCAGTAAAAAGTATGTTTATCCAGTCTTCCCCATATATCTTGTTTGGCCCATGCTAGATATGGTTTACAAACTGGTTCTCTCCCATGAGGACCCGCACATTGCCAGTTATATTTTATAAATGGTGAGACACTCAACTGGGCGTGAATAATAGAGCCTGATGCTGTTGTTTTACATGTGTTAGCTTGATATACTGGTCTTCTAATGGTGTGCCTGATCTTTCTCTGGATTCATAAAATGTGGTTTCAGAAAATCTCTCCAGTGTGCATTTGACTCCTCCCATAGAGATATTCAAATTAGCTGCAATATAGCACTGTTAGCTTTTCAGCATTTGGACAGAACAGTTTGTGCTTACTAAGATCCTTTGACAAACCTACAAAATGTATTTCAACTAATGTCATTCTTCAGTGGCCCTAACAGGAGTTCTAGCAGTAGTACTAGCAGGACCATACAAATGGAAATAATGTCAGATGTTATTCATGAAAATACTACTCAAGTGTGCTTGGATGTTATCTGTCAAATGAAATATATAGGGACAAATTACGAGTGGTGTGTTACCAGTTACGCGTGAGCAATAAGGGGTTTATCGCGGCTGCTTGCATGTTTCCAGTTTTCTACTCGTATTACAAGTTGAAAGTAAACACGATTGCTTGAGCGCAATCGCGATTTACACTAGAATGATTACCCCGTCCTCAGAGCTCTGGTTGACTGTTTCGCGAAACAAAAAAGTGTCACAAAACACATCAACAATACATTACAAAGTACAATTACACTCATAATAACACCATCTAATAACAAATTATTTTTTTAAAAAAATGACACAAACGTTATAATGGCTCAAATATATGAGGTCTCAGGTATAAGTAAAAAAAAAAGCGAATTGCTTTAACAGGGAGATACATCCATATACATGTCTAAATATGTGTATAAATGTGTGTATGTATATATATATATATATATATATATATATATATATATATATATATATATATATATAAAAAATAACTCATTGTGTAGTTCATTAACAAATCTAGACAGGCCCAGAGGCTTGTTTTCCCACAGAAAACCTCTGAATTACAATGTTTCCAATGCAGCAAAGGATTCTGGGTAAGATATGCAAATTAAGTACACAATGACACACCTTTTTACTTCAGTCTGCTTTTCAGCAGGTTCCCTTTACGCGAAAGTATCGCTGTTCACACAGCTTATAAACTTAGCTAGGGTTAGTGCAGTGATTCATAACCATCCCAGGACATACTGTTTCGTGGTTCTTGACACTCATCAGCTGGGAGAAGGTTAGAATCACTGCTGGGTGAAGTTGATTCCAGGCCGAATACAACAACATTTTAAATTAGGGGGAGATAAAAGGTGAGTGTAAAAACCTCCACTACGCACAAAATATAGAAAAAATAACTCATTGTGTAGTTCATTAGCAAATCTAGACAGGCCCAGAGGCTTGTTTTCCCACAGAAAACCTCTGAATTACATTGTTTCCAATGCAGCAAAGGATTCTGGGTAAGATATGCAAATTAAGTACACAATGACACACCTTTTTACTTCAGTCTGCTTTTCAGCAGGTTCCCTTTACGCGAAAGTATCGCTGTTCACACAGCTTATAAACTTAGCTAGGGTTAGTGCAGTGATTCATAACCATCCCAGGACATACTGTTTCGTGGTTCTTGCCACTCATCAGCTGGGAGAAGGTTAGAATCACTGCTGGGTGAAGTTGATTCCAGGCCGAATACAACAACATTTGAAATTAGGGGGAGATAAAAGGTGAGTGTAAAAACCTCCACTACGCACAAAATATAGAAAAAATAACTCATTGTGTAGTTCATTAGCAAATCTAGACAGGCCCAGAGGCTTGTTTTCCCACAGAAAACCTCTGAATTACATTGTTTCCAATGCAGCAAAGGATTCTGGGTAAGATATGCAAATTAAGTACACAATGACACACCTTTCTTTCATGTAATTAACAAGAGTCCATGAGCTAGTGACGTATGGGATATACATTCCTACCAGGAGGGGCAAAGTTTCCCAAACCTTAAAATGCCTATAAATACACCCCTCACCACACCCACAAATCAGTTTTACAAACTTTGCCTCCAAGGGAGGTGGTGAAGTAAGTTTGTGCTAGATTCTACGTTGATATGCGCTCCGCAGCAAGTTGGAGCCCGGTTTTCCTCTCAGCGAGCAGTGAATGTCAGAGGGATGTGAGGAGAGTATTGCCTATTGAATGCAGTGATCTCCTTCTACGGGGTCTATTTCATAAGGTTCTCTGTTATCGGTCGTAGAGATTCATCTCTTACCTCCCTTTTCAGATCGACGATATACTCTTATATTTACCATTTCCTCTACTGATTCTCGTTTCAGTACTGGTTTGGCTTTCTACAAACATGTAGATGAGTGTCCTGGGGTAAGTAAGTCTTATTTTCTGTGACACTCTAAGCTATGGTTGGGCACTTTATTTATAAAGTTCTAAATATATGTATTCAAACATTTATTTGCCTTGACTCAGAATGTTCAACTTTCCTTATTTCCAGACAGTCAGTTTCATATTTGGGATTATGCTTTAATTATCATATTTTTTGCTTACCTCAAAAATTTGACTTTTTTCCCTGTGGGCTGTTAGGCTCGCGGGGGCTGAAAATGCTTCATTTTATTGCGTCATTCTTGGCGCGGACTTTTTTGGCGCAAAAATTCTTTTCCGTTTCCGGCGTCATACGTGTCGCCGGAAGTTGCGTCATTTTTTGACGTTATTTTGCGCCAAAAATGTCGGCGTTCCGGATGTGGCGTCATTTTTGGCGCCGAAAGCATTTAGGCGCCAAATAATGTGGGCGTCTTATTTGGCGCCAAAAAATATGGGCGTCGCTTTTGTCTCCACATTATTTCAGTCTCATTTTTCATTTGCTTCTGGTTGCTAGAAGCTTGATGTTTGGCATTTTTTTCCCATTCCTGAAACTGTCTTATAAGGAATTTGATCTATTTTGCTTTATATGTTGTTTTTTCTCTTACATATTGCAAGATGTCTCACGTTGCATCTGAGCCAGAAGATACTACAGGAAAACCTCTGCCTGCTGGATCTACCAAAGCTAAGTGTATCTGCTGTAAACTTTTGGTAGCTATTCCTCCAGCTGTTGTTTGTATTAAATGTCATGACAAACTTGTTAATGCAGATAATATTTCCTTTAGTGATGTACCATTGCCTGTTGCAGTTCCCTCAACATCTAAGGTGCAGAATGTTCCTGATAACATAAGAGATTTTGTTTCTGAATCCATAAAGAAGGCTTTGTCTGTTATTTCTCCTTCTAGTAAACGTAAAAAATCTTTTAAATCTTCTCTCTCTACAGATGAATTTTTAAATGTACACCATCATTCTGATTCTTTGGACTCTTCTGGTTCAGAGGATTCTGTCTCAGAGATTGATGCTGATAAATCTTCATATTTATTTAAGATGGAATTTATTCGCTCTTTGCTTAAAGAAGTACTAATTGCTTTAGAAATAGAGGATTCTAGTCCTCTTGATACTAATTCTATACGTTTGGATAAGGTTTTTAAAGCTCCTGCGGTTATTCCAGAAGTCTTTCCTGTTCCTAATGCTATTTCTGCAGTAATTGCTAAGGAATGGGATAGATTGGGTAATTCATTTACTCCTTCTAAACGTTTTAAGCAATTATATCCTGTTCCGCCTGACAGGTTAGAATTTTGGGACAAAATCCCTAAAGTTGATGGGGCTATTTCTACCCTTGCTAAACGTACTACCATTCCTACATCAGATGGTACCTCGTTTAAGGACCCTTTAGATAGAAAAATTGAATCTTTTCTAAGAAAAGCTTATCTATGTTCAGGTAATCTTCTTAGACCTGCTATATCATTGGCTGATGTTGCTGCAGCTTCAACTTTTTGGTTGGAAACTCTAGCGCAACAAGTATCAAATCGTGATTCTCATGATATTATTATTCTTCTCCTCTCTGGCTATCTTAGCCAGAAGAGCTTTATGGCTTAAGACTTGGAATGCTGATATGGCTTCTAAATCAACTCTACTTTCCATTTCTTTCCAGGGAAACAAATTATTTGGTTCTCAGTTGGATTCTATTATTTCAACTGTTACTGGTGGGAAAGGAACTTTTTTACCACAGGATAAAAAGTCTAAAGGTAAAAACAGGGCTAATAATCGTTTTCGTTCCTTTCGTTTCAACAAAGAACAAAAGCCTGATCCTTCGTCCTCAGGAGCAGTTTCAGTTTGGAAACCATCTCCAGTCTGGAATAAATCCAAGCCTGCTAGAAAGGCAAAGCCTGCTTCTAAGTTCACATGAAGGTACGGCCCTCATTCCAGTTCAGCTGGTAGGGGGCAGGTTACGTTTTTTTCAATTTGGATCAATTCTGTTCACAATCTTTGGATTCAGAACATTGTTTCAGAAGGGTACAGAATTGGTTTCAAGATGAGACCTCCTGCAAAGAGATTTTTTCTTTCCCATGTCCCAGTAAATCCAGTGAAAGCTCAAGCATTTCTGAATTGTGTTTCAGATCTAGAGTTGGCTGGAGTAATTATGCCAGTTCCAGTTCCGGAACAGGGGATGGGGTTTTATTCAAATCTCTTCATTGTACCAAAGAAGGAGAATTCCTTCAGACCAGTTCTGGATCTAAAATTATTGAATCGTTATGTAAGGATACCAACGTTCAAGATGGTAACTGTAAGGACTATATTGCCTTTTGTTCAGCAAGGGAATTATATGTCCACAATAGATTTACAGGATGCATATCTGCATATTCCGATTCATCCAGATCATTATCAGTTCCTGAGATTCTCTTTTCTAGACAAGCATTACCAATTTGTGGCTCTACCGTTTGGCCTTGCTACAGCTCCAAGAATTTTCACAAAGATTCTCGGTGCCCTTCTGTCTGTAATCAGAGAACAGGGTATTGTGGTATTTCCTTATTTGGACGATATCTTGGTACTTGCTCCGTCTTTACATTTAGCAGAGTCTCATACGAATCGACTTGTGTTGTTTCTTCAAGATCATGGTTGGAGGATCAATTTACCAAAGAGTTCTTTGATTCCTCAAACAAGGGTAACCTTTCTGGGTTTCCAGATAGATTCAGTGTCCATGACTTTGTCTTTAACAGACAAGAGACGTCTAAAATTGATTACAGCCTGTCGAAACCTTCAGTCTCAATCATTCCCTTCGGTAGCCTTATGCATGGAAATTCTAGGTCTTATGACTGCTGCATCGGACGCGATCCCCTTTGCTCGTTTTCACATGCGACCTCTTCAGCTCTGTATGCTGAACCAATGGTGCAGGGATTACACGAAGATATATCAATTAATATCTTTAAAACCGATTGTTCGGCACTCTCTAACGTGGTGGACAGATCACCATCGTTTAATTCAGGGGGCTTCTTTTGTTCTTCCGACCTGGACTGTAATTTCAACAGATGCAAGTCTCACAGGTTGGGGAGCTGTGTGGGGATCTCTGACGGCACAAGGAGTTTGGGAATCTCAGGAGGTGAGATTACCGATCAATATCTTGGAACTCCGTGCAGTTTTCAGAGCTCTTCAGTTTTGGCCTCTTCTGAAGAGAGAATCGTTCATTTGTTTTCAGACAGACAATGTCACAACTGTGGCATACATCAATCATCAAGGAGGGACTCACAGTCCTCTGGCTATGAAAGAAGTATCTCGAATTTTGGTTTGGGCGGAATCCAGCTCCTGTCTAATCTCTGCGGTTCATATCCCAGGTGTAGACAATTGGGAAGCGGATTATCTCAGTCGCCAAACGTTGCATCCGGGCGAATGGTGTCTTCACCCAGAGGTATTTCTTCAGATTGTTCAAATGTGGGGGCTCCCAGAGATAGATCTGATGGCCTCTCATCTAAACAAGAAACTTCCCAGGTATCTGTCCAGATCCCGGGATCCTCAGGCGGAGGCAGTGGATGCATTATCACTTCCTTGGAAGTATCATCCTGCCTATATCTTTCCGCCTCTAGTTCTTCTTCCAAGAGTAATCTCCAAGATTCTGAGGGAATGCTCGTTTGTTCTGCTAATAGCTCCGGCATGGCCTCACAGGTTTTGGTATGCGGATCTTGTCCGGATGGCATCTTGCCAACCATGGACTCTTCCGTTAAGACCAGACCTTCTGTCTCAAGGTCCTTTTTTCCATCCGGATCTGAAATCCTTAAATTTAAAGGTATGGAGATTGAACGCTTGATTCTTGGTCATAGAGGTTTCTCTGACTCCGTGATTAATACTATGTTACAGGCTCGTAAATCTGTATCTCGAGAGATATATTATAGAGTCTGGAAGACTTATATTTCTTGGTGTCTTTCTCATCATTTTTCTTGGCATTCTTTTAGAATACCGAGAATTTTACAGTTTCTTCAGGATGGTTTAGATAAGGGTTTGTCCGCGAGTTCTTTGAAAGGACAAATCTCCGCTCTTTCTGTTCTTTTTCACAGAAAGATTGCTATTCTTCCTGATATTCATTGTTTTGTACAAGCTTTGGTTCGTATAAAACCTGTCATTAAGTCAATTTCTCCTCCATGGAGTTTGAATTTGGTTTTGGGAGCTCTTCAAGCTCCTCCGTTTGAACCTATGCATTCATTGGACATTAAATTTCTTTCTTGGAAAGTTTTGTTCCTTTTGGCCATCTCTTCTGCTAGAAGAGTTTCTGAATTATCTGCTCTTTCGTGTGAGTCTCCTTTTCTGATTTTTCATCAGGATAAGGCGGTGTTGCGAACTTCTTTTGAATTTTTACCTAAAGTTGCGAATTCCAACAACATTAGTAGAGAAATTGTGGTTCCTTCATTATGTCCTAATCCTAAGAATTCTAAGGAGAAATCATTGCATTCTTTGGATGTTGTTAGAGCTTTGAAATATTATGTTGAAGCTACGAAATCTTTTCGTAAGACTTCTAGTCTATTTGTTATCTTTTCCGGTTCTAGGAAAGGCCAGAAAGCTTCTGCCATTTCTTTGGCATCTTGGTTGAAATCTTTAATTCATCTTGCCTATGTTGAGTCGGGTAAAATTCCGCCTCAAAGAATTACAGCTCATTCTACTAGGTCAGTTTCTACTTCCTGGGCGTTTAGGAATGAAGCTTCAGTTGACCAGATCTGCAAAGCAGCAACTTGGTCCTCTTTGCATACTTTTACTAAATTCTACCATTTTGATGTATTTTCTTCTTCTGAAGCAGTTTTTGGTAGAAAAGTTCTTCAGGCAGCGGTTTCAGTTTGAATCTTCTGCTTATGTTTTTTTATTAAACTTTATTTTGGGTGTGGATTATTTTCAGCAGGAATTGGCTGTCTTTATTTTATCCCTCCCTCTCTAGTGACTCTTGTGTGGAAAGATCCACATCTTGGGTAGTCATTATCCCATACGTCACTAGCTCATGGACTCTTGTTAATTACATGAAAGAAAACATAATTTATGTAAGAACTTACCTGATAAATTCATTTCTTTCATATTAACAAGAGTCCATGAGGCCCACCCTTTTTTGTGGTGGTTATGATTTTTTTGTATAAAGCACAATTATTCCAATTCCTTATTTTATATGCTTCGCACTTTTTTTCTTATCACCCCACTTCTTGGCTATTCGTTAAACTGATTTGTGGGTGTGGTGAGGGGTGTATTTATAGGCATTTTAAGGTTTGGGAAACTTTGCCCCTCCTGGTAGGAATGTATATCCCATACGTCACTAGCTCATGGACTCTTGTTAATATGAAAGAAATGAATTTATCAGGTAAGTTCTTACATAAATTATGTTTTTTACTTCAGTCTGCTTTTCAGCAGGTTCCCTTTACGTGAAAGTATCGCTGTTCACACAGCTTATAAACTTAGCTAGGGTTAGTGCAGTGATTCATAACCATCCCAGGACAGACTGTTTCGTGGTTCTTGCCACTCATCAGCTGGGAGAAGGTTAGAATCACTGCTGGGGGAAGTTGATTCCAGGCAGAATACAACAACATTTTAAATTAGGGGGAGATAAAAGGTGAGTTTAAAATCCTCCACTACGCACAAAATATAGAAAAAAGAACTCATTGTGTAGTTAATTAACAAATCTAGACAGGCCCAGAGGCTTGTTTTCCCACAGAAAACCTCTGAATTACATTGTTTCCAATGCAGCAAAGGATTCTGGGTAAGATATGCAAATTAAGTACACAATGACACACCTTTTTACTTCAGTCTGCTTTTCAGCAGGTTCCCTTTACGCGAAAGTATCGCTGTTCACACAGCTTATAAACTTAGCTAGGGTTAGTGCAGTGATTCATAACCATCCCAGGACAGACTGTTTCGTGGTTCTTGCCACTCATCAGCTGGGAGAAGGTTAGAATCACTGCTGGGTGAAGTTGATTCCAGGCAGAATACAACAACATTTTAAATTAGGGGGAGATAAAAGGTGAGTTTAAAATCCTCCACTACGCACAAAATATAGAAAAAATAACTCATTGTGTAGTTCATTAACAAATCTAGACAGGCCCAGAGGCTTGTTTTCCTACAGAAAACCTCTGAATTACATTGTTTCCAATGCAGCAAAGGATTCTGGGTAAGATATGCAAATTAAGTACACAATGACATATATGCGACATATATGTTGAGCGCAGTGTTTACTAACTAAATAGTATTTATTCTGTTTATTATATTTGCCATTCCCTACCATATGTATTTACTTTTATCAGATGGTGATGTTAACATATCTATATATGTTATCAATGATGTGCTGTCTGTTGCTAAGATAGCGCATTTTAGTGTTTGGCCTACAGTCAATCAACATAACTAACTGGGATTAATTACTTACCAATAAGATTGCATACCACATTGAGATACCCAACACTTTAGCTCCCTAGACACTGAGTCTAACAGTATAGACACAGGTCAGAAGCATATTCTTACTTATGTTGGTAAGCCACAATCACTGAATCCTTGCCCTGCATTACCGCTCTACACTAATACACCCTAGAGAGGTACCATTGTTTAACACCTTCTATGCCTAACTAATCTACTGATGTCAGTCATGACGGTTCCCCCGTCAAAACACTTTATCTAAATCCGCTATCTAATTGAGAGATCAACCGTGTTTATATATTTTAATAACGCCCATCACTTTTGAATTACTGATCTAGATCGGTCCAAAAGTGACCCTTGAATAATTTGGGGTACAATTACTAAAATACAAAATGAGGTTCCACCTTTACAGGTTCTAGGTTTTATATGTTCTTCACAAGTTTTATATGCGAGTCTTATATACCAGATACTGTCCATTCTTTTTTTCCCTTTTGAGCTTATTGTTCACTCATATAGGTGTAGTACATTCCAATAATGTGAAAATATTGTGTATAGTTACGACTTCTGAGACCTACAGTTATTACTCACATATATGCCACCTGTGATGTTTGTATGTACTCTGATGGTGTATTATCATTGCAAATGGACATATCTAGTTTGCTATATTTCTTTATAACCTTTACAGGTTCTATGTTTTATTCGTTCTTTCCATGTTGTATATTAGAGTCATATATACAAGATACTGTTCATGCAACAACTTTCCCTTTTTTGAGCTTATTGTTCACTCATATAGGTGTGGTACATTTCAGTAATGAGAAAATTATGTGTATAGCTACAACTTCTGAGGCCTAAGGTTATCATTCGTATGTATGCCACCTGTGATGTTGGTCTGTTCTCTGTATTGGTATTGTCATTGTAAATGGACATATCTTAATTGTTATATTTATTTATAACCTCAATAAAAAATAAAATAAAAAAAAGTTAGCTATTAAAACATTTGTATATTTTTATTTATTTATAAAGAATGCATAAACTGTAATAAAAAAAATAATTAAACTTAAACTTTTATTATTGTTAACACTTTTTGGAGTAGTTTGTGGCAGCCCATTGGTCATATGACAAGAGTTATTCAGTCTACGGCCTGTGAGCCACAACAAGATATTGGCTGTAGTTTCACACATTTGCTGAATATCTGGGCCTGGGAGAATAATGACACAGTCTTAATGGTCTAAGAGTCAGAGCCTCAAGGTAATGGTCTGAGCACTGAGTAGGCTTTAGGTGGTTGCCATCTTTACAATTATAAGGGCAGCGGAACAGAGCTTTCGGTTTGGAAATATCTGTGAAAATATGTGATGATCGGGAGCTCTTTATTCTACATCTTACTAATTTGCAGCATAGTAAGCAACCACATGGCTCATCTGTGTAGTTGACCAAACTGGGAAGAACATTGCTGTGTTCTCTGCAACTTGTGTAGGTTTGTGGCACATGCAGAAGTCAAACTAATACTAAGTTAATTTTATTTAGATATACATAATTCAGATTTTTTATTTTTAAAGGAATGTAAGCTTACGAGCTGGCTCATATTTGGTTCAGCACCTAGGTAGCGCTTGTTGATTGGTGGCTATATTTAGCCACCAATCAGCAAGCGCTACCCAGGTGCTGAACCAAAGATGGGCCGGCTCGTAAGCTTACATTTCTGCTTTTTCAAATAAAGATACCAAGAGAACGAAGAAAACGTGATAATAGGAGTAAATTAGAAAGTTGCTTACAATGGCATGCTCTATCTTAATCATGAAAGAAAAAAATTGTGTTCTGTATCCCTTTAATTATTGTAGTTCTAATGGCTCTGCAACAGGAAACAAAATACATTTTCTGTATAAATATGTTACCTTTCAGGGTCACCATCATTTTTTTTTAATGTCTTTATTATTTTTTTAACATTGACTATAACTGGCAATTTATGACCTTGAATTTCTCAGCTGCATCCAAAAGAAAACATCTGATAAACAAAAAAAATGTTTGCAGCACCAGAGGTCTAAATGTGTTATATGTTGTTGAATTATGTGTTTGTTATAAAGCTTTGGGAGAGTGGAGGGAAGACTTTCCTAGGCTGACTGGTAACTCAGACAACCAATTAACACACAAAAACCTTTGTGCCAGGCAATTGTGTGAGAATAAAGTGAAACAAGGTTTTTTGTGAACCATATAAATGAATGGATTTCATTCTTTTATGAAATAAAATAGGAAGGTGCAAGAGCGCTTTAAGACATATAAAAGAAACAACAGAGTACAGTTGTAAAAACCTAATTGGTTTTAGTTTTATTATGCTTTTTAAATGCTTTCTTTTTTGTAAGTGCAGCTTTAGGAATAAGTACTTTCCTGCTCTGTAATGCCCAGCAGGGTAGTTATTCTGTGAGTTGAAGCTGTGAGAAAAATATGTTTTTAGTAAGAAATTAACCATCTTCTTCAGTAGTAACCTTTCAGCAAACCTTCAAGTTTTTCTGTGGTATTTAGATGCTTGCAGTGCTCGACAAATGTGTTTAAAAATTAGGAGCCAGTAAGAATATTTAGGAGCCAGGCATATTTTTAGGAGCCAGACCGTTGGATTAGTATAGACATATGGAGAATAACCCAAAAATTTAGGAGCCAGGGGTAAAATTCTGGGAGCCAGTGGCTACCACGCGCTTGCAATTTCTGACCGAGGATTGGATTTGAAGTGCAAAGTAGAAATTGTATTTGAAGTGCAAAGTAGAAATTGTATCTGAAGCACAAAAACTATACGAAACAATACTTGTCTTACACCCTCACAGGGCACTTATCGCATTCGCTAAGCATTTTACCTCTACACTGAGCGATTTCCAATTCTCTTTAATGGAAATGCACCCTGCTGACTTCTTAAGGCTAAAGCTAATACATATGTGCCGCTAATTGGCTTTATCAGATAACAACTGCAAAACAATGCATTCTGTACTAACTTTATGACTGTGACTAGCCTTGTTTTCTGTGGACAGAAGTCCAGATTCGCTTCTCCAAATAAGGCAAATGGTGGGCTTGGCTATTGAAAAGGAATTGCAGTAAAAGGGATGTTAACTTGTTTTAAAAACATAAACGGCTAGATTTAGAGTTTGGCGTTAGCCGTCAAAACCAGCGTTAGAGGCTTCTAACGCTGGTTTTGGGCTACCGCTGGTATTTAGAGTCAGTCAGGAAAGGGTCTAACGCTCGCTTTGCAGCCGCGACTTTTCCATACCGCAGATCCCCTTACGTCATTTGCGTATCCTATCTTTTCAATGGGATCTTTCTAACGCCGGTATTTAGAGTCGTGGCTGAAGTGAGCGTTAGAACTCTAACGACAAAATTCCAGCCGCAGAAGAAAGTCAGTAGTTAAGAGCTTTCTGGGCTAACGCCGGTTCATAAAGCTCTTAACTACTGTGCTCTAAAGTACACTAACACCCATAAACTACCTATGTACCCCTAAACCGAGGCCCCCCCACATCGCCGCCACTCTATTAAAATTTTTTAACCCTTAATCTGCCGACCGCACACCGCCGACACCTACGTTATCCCTATGTACCCCTAATCTGCTGCCCCTAATACCGCCGACACCTACATAATATTTATTAACCCCTAATCTGCCGCCCCCGCTATCGCGGACACCTGCATATTTTTTTTAACCCCTAATCTGCCGCTCCGTACACCGCCGCAACCTACATTATACCTATGTACCCCTAATCTGCTGCCCCTAACACAGCCGACCCCATTATTATATTTATTAACCCCTAATCTGCCGCCCCCAACGTCGCCTCCACCTACCTACAATTATTAACCCCTAATCTGCTGACCGGACCACACCGCTACTCTAATAAATGTATTAACCCCTAAAGCTAAGTCTAACCCTAACACTAACTCTTATTAAATAAATTATTCCTATTTAAAGCTAAATACTTACCTGTAAAATAAACCCTAATATAGCTACAATATAAATTATAATTATATTGTAGCTATTTTAGGATTAATATTTATTTTACAGGCAACGTTGTAATTATTTTAACCAGGTACAATAGCTATTAAATAGTTAATAACTATTTAATAGCTACCTGGTTAAAATAATTACAAAATTACCTGTAAAATAAATCCTAACCTAAGTTACAATTAAACCTAACACTACACTATCAATAAATAAATTAAATAAACTACCTACAATTATCTACAATTAAACCTAACACTACACTATCAATAAATTAATTAAATACAATACCTACAAATAAATACAATGAAATAAACTAACTAAAGTTACAAAAAATAAAAAAATATTTACAAACATTAGAAAAATATTACAACAATTTTAAACTAATTACACCTACTCTAAGCCCCCTAATAAAATAACAAAGACCCCCAAAATAAAAAATTGCCCTACCCTATTCTAAACCCTGAAAAGGGCCCTTTGCGGGGCATGCCCCAAAGAATTCAGCTCTTTTGCCTGAAAAAAAAAACATACAATACCCCCCCCTCCCCAACATTACAACCCACCACCCACATACCCCTAATCTAACCCAAACCCCCCTTAAATAAACCTAACACTAAGCCCCTGAAGATCTCCCTACCTTGTCTTCACCACGCCGGGTTCACCGATCGATCCAGAAGAGCCTCCGATGTCTTGATCCAAGCCCAAGCGGGGGGCTGAAGATGTCCATGATCCGGCTGAAGTCTTCATCCAAGCGGGAGCTGAAGAGGTCCATGATCCGACTGAAGTCTTCTATCAAGCGGCATCTTCAATCTTCTTTCTTCCGGATCCATGTTCATCCCGCCGACGTGGAACATCCATCTTCACCGACGACTTCCCGACGAATGACGGTTCCTTTAAGGGACTTCATCCAAGATGGCGTCCCTCGAATTCCGATTGGCTGATAGGATTCTATCAGCCAATCGGAATTAAGGTAGGAAAATTCTGATTGGCTGATGGAATCAGCCAATCAGATTCAAGTTCAATCCGATTGGCTGATCCAATCAGCCAATCAGATTGAGCTCGCATTCTATTGGCTGTTCCGATCAGCCAATAGAATGCGAGCTCAATCTGATTGGCTGATCGGATCAGCCAATTGGATTGAACTTGAATCTGATTGGCTGATTCCATCAGCCAATCAGAATTTTCCTACCTTAATTCCGATTGGCTGATAGAATCCTATCAGCCAATCGGAATTCGAGGGATGCCATCTTGGATGACGTCCCTTAAAGGAACCGTCATTCGTCGGGAAGTCGTCGGTGAAGATGGATGTTCTGCGTCGGCGGGATGAACATGGATCCGGAAGAAAGAAGATTGAAGATGCCGCTTTATAGAAGACTTCAGTCGGATCATGGACCTCTTCAGCTCCCACTTGGATGAAGACTTCAGCCGGATCATGGACATCTTCAGCCCCCCGCTTGGGCTTGGATCAAGACATCGGAGGCTCTTCTGGATCAATCGGTGAACCCGGCGTGGTGAAGACAAGGTAGGGAGATCTTCAGGGGCTTAGTGTTAGGTTTATTTAAGGGGAGTTTGGGTTAGATTAGGGGTATGTGGGTGGTGGGTTGTAATGTTGGGGGGGGGGTATTGTATGTTTTTTTTTTACAGGCAAAAGAGCTGAATTCTTTGGGGCATGCCCCGCAAAGGGCCCTTGTCAGGGCTGGTAAGGTAAAAGAGCTTTTCTATTTTAATTTTAGAATAGGGTAGGGCAATTTTTTATTTTGGGGGTCTTTGTTATTTTATTAGGGGGCTTAGAGTAGGTGTAATTAGTTTAAAATGGTTGTAATATTTTTCTTATGTTTGTAAATATTTTTTTATTTTTTGTAACTTAGTTCTTTTTTATTTTTTGTACTTTAGTTAGTTTATTTCATTGTATTTATTTGTAGGTATTGTATTTAATTAATTTATTGATAGTGTAGTGTTAGGTTTAATTGTAACTTAGGTTAGGATTTATTTTACAGGTAATTTTGTAATTATTTTAACTAGGTAGCCATTAAATAGTTCTTAACTATTTAATAACTATTGTACCTGGTTAAAATAATTACAAAGTTGCCTGTAAAATAAATATTAATCCTAAAATAGCTACAATATAATTATAATTTATATTGTAGCTATATTAGGGTTTATTTTACAGGTAAGTATTTAGCTTTAAATAGGAATAATTTATTTAATAAGAGTTAATTTATTTCGTTAGATTTAAATTATATTTAACTTAGGGGGGTGTTAGTGTTAGGGTTAGACTTAGCTTTAGGGGTTAATACATTTATTAGAGTAGCGGTGCGGTCCGGTCGGCAGATTAAGGGTTAATAATTGTAGGTAGGTGGAGGCGACGTTGGGGGCGGCAGATTAGGGGTTAATAAATATAATATAGGGGTCGGCGGTGTTAGGGGCAGCAGATTAGGGGTACATAGGGATAACGTAGGTTGCGGCGGTGTACGGAGCGGCAGATTAGGGGTTAATAATAATATGCAGGGGTCAGCGATAGCGGGGGCGGCAGATTAGGGGTTAATATAATATAGGGGTCGGCGGTGTTAGGGGTAGCAGATTAGGAGTACATAGGGATAACGTAGGTTGCAGCGGTGTACGGAGCGGCAGATTAGGGGTTAATAATAATATGCAGGGGTCAGCGATAGCGGGGGCGTCAGATTAGGGGTTAATAAATATAATATAGGGGTCGGCGGTGTTAGGGGCAGCAGATTAGGGGTACATAGGGATAACGTAGGTTGGGGCGGTGTACGGAGCGGCAGATTAGGGGTTAATAATAATATGCAGGGGTCAGCGATAGCGGGCTCGGCAGATTAGGGGTTAATAAGTGTAAGGTTAGGGGTGTTTAGACTCGGGGTACATGTTAGGGTGTTAGGTGCAGACTTAGGTAGTGTTTCCCCATAGGAATCAATGGGGCTGCGTTAGGAGCTTAACGCTGCTTTTTTACAGATGTTAGGTTTTTTTTCAGCTCAAGCGGCCCCATTGTTTTCTATATGGGAATCGTGCACGAGCATGTTTTTGAAGCTGGCCGCGTCCGTAAGCACCGCTGGTATTTAGAGTTGCAGTAGCGGTAACTATTCTCTACGCTACCTTTTTTGGAGCCTAACGCAGCCCTTCTGTGAACTCTAAATACCAGCGGTATTTAAAAGGTGCGGGAAAAAAAAGCATGCGTAGGTAACGCACCCCTTTGGCCGCAGAACTCTAAATCTAGCCGAAAGACTTGGATTATATTTTATTCTATAGTAACACAATTGAAATGTCTTGTAATTACAGGTTGTCTGTCATTATCCTTTAACATACCAATGACAGAGCCCATCACATGCCCTCCAAAACCTGGCACTATTGTCATTTTCAAAATAAAAGTACAGGATACTATTTTTCAACCAGTACAAAAAGCCAATGTGTGTAGGTTTCATACCAGACTTTACTGATATCTTCCACTCTAAACATTTCCATAACATGTTGCTTCTTCCTGCCATTTATTTTTTATCATTTAAATGCTAAATCTCTAATTCAGTTCTATATAATGCCCCAACTTTACCTCTACTCCCTGGTCTTTCTACCACCTTTGCAGATCATACTAAATATAGCTGCTTGTCATCCTCTCTTTCTCTGTATTCATCATTTCCACAGAAACAAGACTCCAGAGTACCTAAGCATCATGGGAAATGTAGTTCCAAAACATATGGGGGGGCCAAAGTTAGTCATCACTGCCTTACGCATACCTTAATACACTCCTAATTCTCTAGATCTATTTACTCTATGTGTTAGATTAAACAAGAGCCGAATGGCGCTTGCCGGAAACAGCAGTTATGAAGCAGTTGTCTAAAGACCGCTGCTCCATAACTTGTCCGCTGCCTCTGAGGCTGCGCTCTTCAATCCGCCCAATCCTATAAGGTCGGGCTGATTGACACCCCCTGCTAGCGGCCGCGAATCTGCAGGGGGCAGCATTGCACAAGCAGTTCTGGTGAACTGCTTGTGTAATGATAAATGCAGACAGCGTTTGCTGTCGGCATTTAGCGATGTCTGTCGGACATGATACGCTACAGCATATCATGTCGGACAGACATTGGTAAATCTACCCCTATAAGCTCATATATCTCCATGCTTCTCATCTTTTACAGTCTGTAGAAGAATGGCTTGTCTTTCTCAAAAATAAAACATTATGAGTTATTGCCTCATGCCTCTGGAATATGTTCACTCTGGGTGTCTGCCAAGCCCCTTGTTTAAAATCAATTAAATCTCATCTGAAACAAAATACAATTCACATAACTCTCATGTGAAAGTAATTATCTCTAAGGCACAATCAATGTCTTGTATATCCATGTAACAAATCAACCTCATATCTCAATTTACTCAGGTTATATGTTCTTCACTCCTTATTATCTGGAGTAAGCTCTTCAGGAAAGGGACTTATCCACTGTGTTGTGTCATGTTTTATTCACATCCGGATGCAGTTTTACACTTTGTATTGTCAAAACTGTAAGGTCCTATGTGTTTTAATTGTGCAATGCAAATTAAAAACAAACAAACAGTACATGTATGTGTGTATATATAACTACACACAAGTTAAACATAAATGAGAGATATTTGCATACAGTTTTCAAAATATTAAGTAACTAGGAAATGTAAGGATGTTGATTAATGAATAGAATAGATCATATTGCTAATCACTACAATGAATAAAATAAATAATTCTGTTCTGAAAATTAACCTGTAAGAGATGTGATTAAGTTAATTAAAAACATTAAGGGCCAGATTACAAGTGGAGCCTTATTTAATGCACACACTCAAGAGTTATCTGTGCTAGAAGTAATTTTTTTGCACGCGCCGGGTTGCACTCGTATTACAAGTTAAAAGTAAACTGTTTTCGCTTGTGCGCTAACGTGATGTGCATAAAAGACCGAACTTAAAAAATCATACGCACGTTAACTAACACCCTACTTAAAGTGAATGTAAACTTTCAGCAATTAGTGCCCGGTTTTTAAAGATACTATTAAAAACAGGGGCACTTTCATTTATAAAAGTTTACATTGCACCGTATTTGTAAAAATACTTACCTTTTACTTCTCCAAATCTGGATCGCCGATCCCCCGCCTGCTTCTTCCTGCTGTACTTACACAGCAATGACGAAACCGGCTTCCTCCAATCACAGCCGGGCATCACGAGATTGACGCTCTGTGGGGGAAGCCATGATTGGAGGAAGCCGGTTTCATAATTTCTGACGTAAGTACAGAGGAACTGAGGCGGGGGATTGGCGATCAGACTTTGGAGAAGTAAAAGGTATTTCTACAAATATGGTGCAATGTAAACTTTCATTAATGAAAGTGCCCCTGTTTTTAATAGCATTTTTAAAAACCGGGCACTAATTGCTGAAAGTTTACATTCACTTTAAGCACAAACCTGATCACATATTCTGATGTTAGCTAAAACGATATAAAAATATGAACATTTTACATTCCAAAATCTACTCTGGAATTTATGCAGAGGAACAAGTACAATGTTCTGGAATGGCCATCCCAGTCCCCAAACCTGAATATCATTGAAAATCTTTGGGGTGATTTGAAGCGGGCTGTCCATGCTCGGCAACCATCAAACCTAACTGAACATGAGATGTTTTGCAAGGAGGAATGGTCCAAAATACCTTCATCCAGAATCCAGACACTTATAACAGGCTATAGGAAGCATCTAGAGGCTGTTATTTCTGCTAAGGGAGGCTCTACTAAATATTGATGCAATATTTCTGTTGGGGTGCCAAATGTATGCACCTGTCTAATTTCGTTTTGATGCATATTGCACATTTTCTGTTAATCCAATAAACCTCATTTCACTACTGAAATATTACTATGTCCTTCAGTTATTTGATAGATCAAAATTAAATTGCTGATCCAAACACCCAATTATTTATAAATAAAAAAATCATGGTAATTGTCAGGGGTGCCTAAAATTTTGCATACGACAACACATTTAGACATTTCTATGTATGAATCTGTATATTAAAGTCATTTGCCTACCTTTTCTCCAACATAGGTGTGTCCGGTCCACGGCGTCATCCTTACTTGTGGGATATTCTCTTCCCCAACAGGAAATGGCAAAGAGCCCAGCAAAGCTGGTCACATGATCCCTCCTAGGCTCCGCCTACCCCAGTCATTCTCTTTGCCGTTGTACAGGCAACATCTCCACGGAGATGGCTTAGAGTTTTTTAGTGTTTAACTGTAGTTTTTCATTATTCAATCAAGAGTTTGTTATTTTTAAATAGTGCTGGTACGTACTATTTACTCAGAAACAGAAAAGAGATGAAGAATTCTGTTTGTATGAGGAAAATGATTTTAGCAACCGTAACTAAAATCCATGGCTGTTCCACACAGGACTGTTGAGAGCAATTAACTTCAGTTGGGGGAACAGTTTGCAGTCCCTTGCTGCTTGAGGCATGACACATTCTAACAAGACGATGTAATGCTGGAAGCTGTCATTTTCCCTATGGGATCCGGTAAGCCATGTTTATTACGATTGTAAATAAGGGCTTCACAAGGGCTTATTTAAACTGTAGACTTTTTCTGGGCTAAATCGATTGATTATTAACACATATTTAGCCTTGAGGAATCATTTTATCTGGGTATTTTGATATAATAATATCGGCAGGCACTGTTTTAGACACCTTATTCTTTAGGGGCTTTCCCAAAGCATAGGCAGAGTCTCATTTTCGCGCCGGTGTTGCGCACTTGTTTTTGAGAGGCATGGCATGCAGTCGCATGTGAGAGGAGCTCTGATACTTATAAAAGACTTCTGAAGGCGTCATTTGGTATCGTATTCCCCTTTGGGTTTGGTTGGGTCTCAGCAAAGCAGATACCAGGGACTGTAAAGGGGTTTAAAGCTTACAACGGCTCCGGTTCCGTTATTTTAAGGGTTAAAGCTTCCAAAATTGGTGTGCAATATTTTCAAGGCTTTAAGACGCTGTGGTGAAAATTTGGTGAATTTTGAACAATTCCTTCATGTTTTTTCGCAATTGCAGTAATAAAGTGTGTTCAGTTTAAAATTTAAAGTGACAGTAACGGTTTTATTTTAAAACGTTTTTTGTACTTTCTGATCAAGTTTATGCCTGTTTAACATGTCTGAACTACCAGATAGACTGTGTTCTGAATGTGGGGAAGCCAGAATTCCTATTCATTTAAATAAATGTGATTTATGTGATAATGACAATGATGCCCAAGATGATTCCTCAAGTGAGGGGAGTAAGCATGGTACTGCATCATTCCCTCCTTCGTCTACACGAGTCTTGCCCACTCAGGAGGCCCCTAGTACATCTAGCGCGCCAATACTCCTTACTATGCAACAATTAACGGCTGTAATGGATAATTCTGTCAAAAACATTTTAGCCAAAATGAACCCTTGTCAGCGTAAGCGTGGCTGCTCTGTTTTAGTTACTGAAGAGCATGACGACGCTGATATTAATATCTCTGAAGGGCCCCTAACCCAATCTGAGGGGGCCAGGGAGGTTTTGTCTGAGGGAGAAATTACTGATTTAGGGAACATTTCTCAGCAGGCTGAATCTGATGTGATTACATTTAAATTTAAATTGGAACATCTCCGCATTTTGCTTAAGGAGGTATTATCCACTCTGGATGATTGTGAAAATTTAGTCATCCCAGAGAAACTATGTAAAATGGACAAGTTCCTAGAGGTGCCGGGGCTCCCAGAAGCTTTTCCTATACCCAAGCGGGTGGCGGACATTGTTAATAAAGAATGGGAAAGGCCCGGTATTCCTTTCGTCCCTCCCCCCATATTTAAAAAATTGTTTCCTATGGTCGACCCCAGAAAGGACTTATGGCAGTCAGTCCCCAAGGTCGAGGGAGCGGTTTCTACTTTAAACAAACGCACCACTATTCCCATAGAGGATAGTTGTGCTTTCAAAGATCCTATGGATAAAAAATTAGAAGGTTTGCTTAAAAAGATGTTTGTTCAGCAGGGTTACCTTCTACAACCCATTTCATGCATTGTCCCTGTCACTACTGCCGCATATTTCTGGTTTGATGAACTGCTTAAGGTGCTCGATAGTGACTCTCCTCCTTATGAGGAGATTATGGACAGAATCAATGCTCTCAAATTGGCTAATTCTTTCACTCTAGACGCCTCTTTGCAATTGGCTAAGTTAGCGGCTAAGAACTCTGGGTTTGCTATTGTGGCGCGCAGAGCGCTTTGGTTGAAATCTTGGTCGGCTGATGCGTCTTCCAAGAACAAGCTACTAAACATTCCTTTCAAGGGGAAAACGTTGTTTGGTCCTGACTTGAAAGAGATTATCTCTGATATCACTGGGGGTAAGGGCCACGCCCTTCCTCAGGATCGGCCTTTCAAGGCAAAAAATAGACCTAATTTTCGTCCCTTTCGTAAAAACGGACCAGCCCAAGGTGCTACGTCCTCTAAGCAAGAGGGTAATACTTCTCAGGCCAAGCCAGCTTGGAGACCAATGCAAGGCTGGAACAAGGGAAAGCAGGCCAAGAAACCTGCCACTGCTACCAAGACAGCATGAAATATTGGCCCCCGATCCGGGACCGGATCTGGTGGGGGGCAGACTCTCTCTCTTCGCTCAGGCTTGGGCAAGAGATGTTCTGGATCCTTGGGCGCTAGAAATAGTCTCCCAGGGTTATCTTCTGGAATTCAAGGGACTTCCCCCAAGGGGGAGGTTCCACAGGTCGCAGTTGTCTTCAGACCACATAAAAAGACAGGCGTTCTTACATTGTGTAGAAGACCTGTTAAAAATGGGAGTGATTCATCCTGTTCCATTAAGAGAACAAGGGATGGGGTTCTACTCCAATCTGTTCATAGTTCCCAAAAAAGAGGGAACGTTCAGACCAATCCTAGATCTCAAGATCTTAAACAAATTTCTCAAGGTCCCATCGTTCAAGATGGAAACCATTCGAACTATCCTTCCTTCCATCCAGGAAGGTCAATTCATGACCACGGTGGATTTAAAGGATGCGTATCTACATATTCCTATCCACAAGGAACATCATCGGTTCCTAAGGTTTGCATTCCTGGACAAACATTACCAGTTCGTGGCGCTTCCTTTCGGATTAGCCACTGCTCCAAGGATTTTCACAAAGGTACTAGGGTCCCTTCTAGCGGTGCTAAGACCAAGGGGCATTGCAGTAGTACCTTACCTGGACGACATTCTGATTCAAGCGTCGTCCCTTCCTCAAGCAAAGGCTCACACGGACATTGTCCTGGCCTTTCTCAGATCTCACGGCTGGAAAGTGAACGTGGAAAAGAGTTCTCTATCCCCGTCAACAAGGGTTCCCTTCTTGGGAACAATTATAGACTCCTTAGAAATGAGGATCTTTCTAACAGAGGCCAGAAAAACAAAGCTTCTGGACTCTTGTCGGATACTTCATTCCGTTCCTCTTCCTTCCATAGCTCAGTGCATGGAAGTGATCGGGTTGATGGTGGCGGCGATGGACATAGTTCCTTTTGCGCGCATTCATCTAAGACCATTACAACTGTGCATGCTCAGTCAGTGGAATGGGGACTATACAGACTTGTCTCCGAAGATACAAGTAAATCAGAGGACCAGAGACTCACTCCGTTGGTGGCTGTCCCTGGACAATCTGTCTCAAGGGATGATGTTCCACAGACCAGAGTGGGTCATTGTCACGACCGACGCCAGTCTGATAGGCTGGGGCGCGGTCTGGGGATCCCTGAAAGCTCAGGGTCTTTGGTCTCGGGAAGAATCTCTTCTACCGATAAATATTCTGGAACTGAGAGCGATATTCAATGCTCTCCAGGCCTGGCCCCAGCTTGCGAGGACCAGGTTCATACGGTTTCAATCAGACAACATGACGACTGTTGCGTACATCAACCATCAGGGGGGAACAAGGAGTTCCCTAGCGATGGAAGAAGTAACCAAAATTATTCTTTGGGCGGAGTCTCACTCCTGCCACCTGTCTGCTATCCACATCCCAGGAGTGGAAAATTGGGAAGCGGATTTTCTGAGTCGGCAGACATTGCATCCGGGGGAGTGGGAACTCCATCCGGAAATCTTTGCCCAAGTCACTCACCTGTGGGGCATTCCAGACATGGATCTGATGGCCTCTCGTCAGAACTTCAAAGTTCCTTGCTACGGGGCCAGATCCAGGGATCCCAAGGCGGCTCTAGTGGATGCACTAGTAGCACCTTGGACCTTCAAACTAGCTTATGTGTTCCCGCCATTTCCTCTCATCCCCAGGCTGATAGCCAGGATCAAGCAGGAGAGGGCGTCGGTGATCTTGATAGCTCCTGCGTGGCCACGCAGGACTTGGTATGCAGATCTGGTGAATATGTCATCGGCTCCACCTTGGAAGCTACCTTTGAGACGAGACCTTCTTGTTCAGGGTCCGTTCGAACATCCGAATCTGGTTTCACTCCAGCTGACTGCTTGGAGATTGAACGCTTGATTTTATCGAAGCGAGGATTCTCAGATTCTGTTATCGATACTCTTGTTCAGGCCAGAAAGCCTGTGACTAGAAAGATTTACCACAAAATTTGGAAAAAATATATCTGTTGGTGTGAATCTAAAGGATTCCCTTGGGACAAGGTTAAGATTCCTAGGATTCTATCCTTCCTTCAAGAAGGATTGGAAAAAGGATTATCTGCAAGTTCCCTGAAGGGACAGATTTCTGCCTTGTCGGTATTACTTCACAAAAAGCTGGCAGCTGTGCCAGATGTTCAAGCCTTTGTTCAGGCTCTGGTTAGAATCAAGCCTGTTTACAAACCTTTGACTCCTCCTTGGAGTCTCAATTTAGTTCTTTCAGTTCTTCAGGGGGTTCCGTTTGAACCCTTACATTCCGTTGATATTAAGTTATTATCTTGGAAAGTTTTGTTTTTAGTTGCGATTTCTTCTGCTAGAAGAGTCTCAGAATTATCTGCTCTGCAGTGTTCTCCTCCTTATCTGGTGTTCCATGCAGATAAGGTGGTTTTACGTACTAAACCTGGTTTTCTTCCAAAAGTTGTTTCTAACAAAAACATTAACCAGGAGATTATCGTACCTTCTCTGTGTCCAAAACCAGTTTCAAAGAAGGAACGTTTGTTGCACAATTTGGATGTTGTTCGCGCTCTAAAATTCTATTTAGATGCTACAAAGGATTTTAGACAAACATCTTCCTTGTTTGTTGTTTATTCAGGTAAAAGGAGAGGTCAAAAAGCAACTTCTACCTCTCTCTCTTTTTGGATTAAAAGCATCATCAGATTGGCTTACGAGACTGCCGGACGGCAGCCTCCCGAAAGAATCACAGCTCATTCCACTAGGGCTGTGGCTTCCACATGGGCCTTCAAGAACGAGGCTTCTGTTGATCAGATATGTAGGGCAGCGACTTGGTCTTCACTGCACACTTTTACCAAATTTTACAAGTTTGATACTTTTGCTTCTTCTGAGGCTATTTTTGGGAGAAAGGTTTTGCAAGCCGTGGTGCCTTCCATTTAGGTGACCTGATTTGCTCCCTCCCTTCATCCGTGTCCTAAAGCTTTGGTATTGGTTCCCACAAGTAAGGATGACGCCGTGGACCGGACACACCTATGTTGGAGAAAACAGAATTTATGTTTACCTGATAAATTTCTTTCTCCAACGGTGTGTCCGGTCCACGGCCCGCCCTGGTTTTTTTAATCAGGTCTGATATTTTATTTTCTTTAACTACAGTCACCACGGTACCATATGGTTTCTCCTATGCAAATATTCCTCCTTAACGTCGGTCGAATGACTGGGGTAGGCGGAGCCTAGGAGGGATCATGTGACCAGCTTTGCTGGGCTCTTTGCCATTTCCTGTTGGGGAAGAGAATATCCCACAAGTAAGGATGACGCCGTGGACCGGACACACCGTTGGAGAAAGAAATTTATCAGGTAAACATAAATTCTGTTTTTTTTCACATCTTTGAGCCCTTATAACTTTTTTGTGCAATTGATATTACATAGTGTTATTATGAGTGTAACTGATTTTAATTTTTAGTTTGCAATGTATCTTGATGTGTTTTGTGACACTTTTTTGTTTTTTGCGAAAGAGTTAACCAGAGCCCTGAGGACGCAGTAATAATTCTATCGGAAATCGCTATTGCGCTCAAGTGATCACATTTACTTTCAACTTGTAATACGAGCGGTAAACCCCGACGCGCAAACACCCGCGATAAACCCCTTTTCGCTTGTGTGTAACTGTTTACACGCCACTGGTAACCTGGCCTTGTATTTGTAGATTGTTGTAGCCACAGTACACAGTGGACCTGTAAAACATGTCTCCTTTTAAGTTTACACCACATCATTATTACACTCACTTGACAGGGTGACTGATTTTTGGTTTTCCTGCCCCTAGCAAATGCAGAAGCTGTGAGATGATGAATGCTTTCCTGTATTGTCCTTTTTTCACATGTGGTGTGTTTGTCGGAAGTTAGCGGAAGCCAAGATACCCTATTTATTAAATGGTTCTGTGTTTTATGGAGTATTTTGCGGCTGACCCTTATTTTGAAATGATTGTGTTTGATATCCTAGTTTTAATGATCTGGTGTTAGGCCACATGTACATATAGGTCTTCCGTTACTGTAAGATACCTTCTTATCATAAGCATTTCAGTCACTGCTCTAGAGTTGGTTTACAATGCAGGAAGCTCTGCAAATATTGCCTCTAGCCCACTGGTGTTCAACTCTGTCCTCAGTCCTCCCTAACTGGCCACATTTTGAGAATCTCTGAACTGGAGCACAGGTGAAATAATGGTTATTAACCTGCTCTCACCCAAGGTAATCCTGAAAATCTGGCCTGTTGGGGAGGCCTGAGGACAGGTTTGAAAACCAGTGCTCTAGCCTAAGGATATCCACTGCTTGATCATCTAAATGTTTTAATTATATACTTGCAGGTCATTTTAACCCACTGGTTCCTGGTAATGCTTCTACTGGTAGTCTCCTAACAGCCGCATGTAATAGAAGACTCATGCTGTAATTTAGTTACCTTTGTTTAAAAATGTCCTTACTTTACTTGCACTACTTTACGTCTACAACTGATTGTGAACTTGCTATATATGTGTGTTTTGTGTCCATAATTACATTAGTAATGCTTCAGATCTCATGAAGAGAACATTTTGAAAACTTGTCTTTTAATATACATTTGTCACCTAATTGTTAACTACAATACTATCTTATAGATAGATAATTACATTTGTTACTAAATGAGTCTGTAACACATTTGTTTTTCTATGATTCATAATCAATTTAAGCAGTATCAGAAGTCATGCATCACGTGAATGGAGACTTTGTATTGTGAAAAAGATTTACTCCTTTGCGTTTCCACATGATCTAAAATCAGGCATCACTAAGGAATCTGTTTTGTATTGAGTACTACTTGAGCATGCTTTTAGCTTTTCCTTTGAAGAGCTACGCAGTATCCTCATAATCAGATCTTATAGAAATGTTTTCTGTGTGGGAGGCAAATGGCTTCCTTGCAGTAATGATTGAAATAACATTCTGTATGTATTTTGCCATTTGTTTTCACTCGCGTGGGTAGACGGTGCAGTCCCTAACTTATATTTGTTCCAGCTGTTGCCACCTGATGTCCTGATGTTTCTACCACTATAAGCCATAATTGCAAGTCACAGCATGGAAGTGTTGTCACAGAATTTTATTTAGCATTTTAATAGTATTAATTGATTTGCATATTTTGAAATGGCTATGTAGTTATGGATGTAAATGATTTGTAATATATAACACTGTATATAAGAGAAATATTTTACCTCATTTTATGTTGTGATTTTATCATGGTAGTTCCACCTATATATTCTTACCAGCAGGAAATGGTGGTAGATTATTCAAATACACAAATATATGACACACAAGTATGTGGTGTTCTGTTTAACTAATCTCAAGGACTCAATTTCTGTCTTTTTGCAATCACTTTACCCATGCTGCCTTTCTAAAGTGATAAATGAGTAACAAATCCTTCTTATTTCTGTTTGTGTTAGAGCCTAGTTTCTCAACCTGTGGTACGTGGGGCATTGGTAAGGGGTACTTCAGAGATTGGCCTTCATTATTTTTTTCCCCTGATGTATCTATTGTAGACCTATCAAAGAAAGCTGTGTTTCTAATTTCTACACTCTCCTAACAGGGCAGAGTGTGAGTATTTTCCTGCCTAGATAGGACCACTGCTCAGTTTCTGATTCACCTCAAATTGGTAAAACATTTGATTCTAGCTGGATAATGACATAGAAGGGCCACAGTAAAATGAGACAGATAAACTGTTTATTAAATGATTATTAAAAATAGAAAGATAGTACAATAAATATTACTTTCCTCATCATGCAGAAAACAGTTTATATTCCTCTTTTTTTAATGTAAGAAGCACATTAATTGCATATAATTATTAATATTAATGAAATATATATCTTTGTTTTATGTGTTTATTATTTTCTGTTGTAATATTGCCAAACATTAAATTCCAGAAAACAAAAACCAAAGATCTGATTCTTATATATTCACTTCTTTAACATATCTGATACAAGCTTGTGAAATTAAGTGATACATATGATTTCCATTTTTGCTCATGCAAAAGATCAATAATATTTGTGTTACATTTGGAGTACATAGAAAACAAATGTATGCCTACAGGGGTACTTGCTATCATAAGGCTGAGAAGTACTGTCTTAGAGCACTGTATTGTGCTTGCATCAAACTGTGTGTTAAACCCCTAAGCTAAAGTCAGCTCCAGACCAACAATACAATATTGAGAGCTGTCTGAACACATCTGGTGAGCCAATGAGAAGAGACATATGTGTGTAATCATCAAACACCCACTTGCACCCTGTGTGCATGGCTGTGCCTGAGCCTATCCTAGGTATGCTATTCAATAAAGGATACAAAGAGAACCAATATCATAGAAGCAAATTGAAAACTCTTAAAAGTGCATTCTGTGTCTGAAGTATGAAGTTGAAGTTTTATTTTGACTTAAGTGATGCTTTCATTTGACAGTGATTTTAGTGCCACGACTCAGCTTTTATTAACCCCTTAGTGACCACAGCACTTTTCAAGTTTCTTATCGTTTGGGACTAGGCTATTTTCTCTTGTTAAGTGTATCCAGTCCACAGATCATCCATTACTTGTGGGATATTCTCCTTCCCAACAGGAAGTTGCAAGAGGATCACCCACAGCAGAGCTGCTATATAGCTCCTCCCCTAACTGTCATATCCAGTCATTCTCTTGCAAGCCTCAACCAAGATGGAGGTCGTAAGAGGAGTGTGGTGTTTTATACTTAGTTTATTCTTCAATCAAAAGTTTGTTATTTTTAAATGGTGCCGGAGTGTACTGTTTATCTCAGGCAGTATTTAGAAGAAGAATCTGCCTGTGTTTTCTATGATCTTAGCAGAAGTAACTAAGATCCATGGCTGTTCTCACATATTCTGAGGAGTGAGGTAACTTCAGAGAGGGAATGGCGTGCAGGTTTTCCTGCAATAAGGTATGTGCAGTTAATATTTTTCTAGGGATGGAATTTGCTAGAAAATGCTGCTGATACCGAACTAATGTAAGTAAAGCCTTAAATGCAGTGATAGCGACTGGTATCAGGCTTATTAATAGAGATACATACTCTTATAGAAATGTAATATAAAACGTTTGCTAGCATGTTTAATCGTTTTTATATGTATTTGGTGATAAAACTTATTGGGGCCTAGTTTTTTCCACATGGCTGGCTTGAATTTTGCCTAGTAACAGTTTCTTTAGGCTTTCCACTGTTGCAACATGAGTGGGAAGGGCCTATTTTAGTGCTTTTCTGTGCAGATAAAATTACTGACACAGACATCCAGCTTCTTCCTGCATGATCCAGGACATCTCTGGAGGGCTCAAAAGGCTTCAAAGTTGTTTTTGAGGGAGGTAAAAAGCCACAGTAGAGCTGTGGCAGTTGTTGTGACTGTTTGAAAAAAAGAAAAAAAAAATTATTGACAAGCTTAGAACACTTAAGCTATCTAACTCATTTGTTTCTGATGCCATTGTTCATTTGACTAAACTAACGGCTAAGAATTCCGGATTCGCCATCCAAGCGCGTAGGACGCTATGGCTTAAATCCTGGTCAGCAGACGTGACTTCGAAGTCTAAATTACTCAACATTCCTTTCAAGGGGCAGACCTTATTTGGGCCTGGTTTGAAGGAAATTATTGCTGACATTACTGGAGGTAAGGGTCACACCCTTCCTCAGGACAGGGCCAAAGCAAAGTCTAATTTTCGTGCCTTTCGAAATTTCAAGGCAGGTGCAGCATCAACTTCCTCCGCTTCAAAACAAGAGGTAACTTTTGGTCAATCTAAGCAGGCCTGGAAACCTAACCAGTCCTGGAACAAAGGCAAGCAGGCCAGAAAGCCTGCTGCTGCCTCTAAGACAGCATGAAGGAACGGCCCCCCTATCCGGCGACGGATCTAGTAGGGGGCAGACTTTCTCTCTTCGCCCAGGCGTGGGCAAGAGATGTTCAGGATCCCTGGGCGTTGGAGATCATATCTCAGGGATATCTTCTGGACTTCAAAGATTTCCCTCCACAAGGGAGATTTCATCTTTCAAGGCAATCTCCAAATCAGATAAAGAGGCATTCCTACGCTGTGTGCAAGACCTAGTTATGGGAGTGATCCATCCAGTTCCGCGGCGGAACAAGGACAGGGTTTTTATTCAAATCTGTTTGTGGTTCCCAAAAAAGAGGGAACCTTCAGACCAATTTTGGATCTAAAGATCTTAAACAAATTCCTCAGAGTTCCATCTTTCAAAATGGAAACTATTCGGACCATCCTACCCATGATCCAAGAAGGTCAGTACATGACCACAGTGGACTTAAAGGATGCCTACCTTCACATACCGATTCACAAAGATCATCATCGGTTTCTAAGGTTTGCCTTTCTAGACAGGCATTACCAATTTGTAGCTCTTCCCGTCGGGTTGGCTACAGCCCCGAGAATCTTTACAAAGGTTCTGGGCTCACTTCTGGCGGTTCTAAGACCGCGAGGCATAGCGGTGGCTCCGTATCTAGATGACATCCTGATACAGGCGTCAAGCTTTCAAGTTGCCAAGTCTCATACAGAGATAGTTCTGGCATTTCTGAGGTCGCACGGGTGGAAAGTGAACGAGGAAAAGAGTTCTCTATCCCCACTCACAAGAGTCTCCTTCTTAGGGACTCTTATAGATTCTGTAGAAATGAAAATTTACCTGACGGAGTCCAGGTTATCAAAACTTCTAAATGCTTGCCGTGTTCTTCACTCCATTCCGCGCCCTTCGGTAGCTCAGTGTATGGAGGTAATCGGCTTAATGGTAGCGGCTATTGACATAGTGCCATTTGCGCGCTTTCATCTCAGACCGCTGCAATTATGCATGCTGAGTCAGTGGAATGGGGATTACACAGATTTGTCCCCTCTGCTAAATCTGGATCAAGAGACCAGAGATTCTCTTCTCTGGTGGTTGTCTCGGGTACACCTGTCCAAGGGTATGACCTTTCGCAGGCCTGATTGGACAATTGTAACAACAGATGCCAGCCTTCTAGGTTGGGGTGCAGTCTGGAATTCCCTGAAGGCACAGGGATCGTGGACTCAGGAGGAGAAACTCCTTCCAATAAATATTCTGGAGTTAAGAGCGATATTCAATGCTCTTCTGGCTTGGCCTCAGTTAGCAACACTGAGGTTCATCAGATTTCAGTCGGACAACATCACGACTGTGGATTACATCAACCATCAAGGGGAAACCAGGAGTTCCCTAGCGATGTTAGAAGTCTCAAAAATAATTAGCTGGGCAGAGTACCACTCTTGCCACCTGTCAGCAATCCATATCCCAGGCGTGGAGAACTGGGAGGCGGATTTTCTAAGTCGTCAGGCTTTCCATCCGGGGGAGTGGGAACTCCATCCGGAGGTGTTTGCTCAGTTGATTCATCGTTGGGGCAAACCAGAGTTATATCTCATGGCGTCTCGCCAAAACGCCAAGCTTCCTTGTTACGGATCCAGGTCCAGGGACCCAGAAGCAACGCTGATAGATGCTCTAGCAGCGCCTTGGTTCTTCAACCTGGCTTATGTGTTTCCACCGTTTCCTCTGCTCCCTCGACTGATTGCCAAAATCAAACAGGAGAGAGCATCGGTGATTCTGATAGCACCTGTGTGGCCACGCAGGACTTGGTATGCAGACCTAGTGGACATGTTATCCTTTCCACCATGGACTCTGCCTCTAAGACAGGACCTTCTGATACAAGGTCCTTTCAATCATCCAAATCTAATTTCTCTGAGACTGACTGCATGGAGATTGAACGCTTGATTCTATCAAAGCGTGGCTTCTCCGAGTCAGTTATTGATACTTTAATACAGGCACGAAAGCCTGTTACCAGGAAAATCTACCACAAGATATGGAGTAAATATCTTTATTGGTGTGAATCCAAGAATTACTCATGGAGTAAGGTTAGGATTCCTAGAATATTGTCTTTTCTCCAAGAGGGCTTGGACAAAGGATTATCAGCTAGTTCCTTAAAGGGACAGATTTCTGCTCTGTCTATTCTTTTGCACAAGCGTCTGGCAGAGGTTCCAGACGTCCAGGCATTTTGCCAGGCTTTGGTTAGAATTAAGCCTGTGTTTAAACCTGTTGCTCCCCCGTGGAGCTTAAACTTGGTTCTTAAGGTACTTCAAGGAGTTCCGTTTGAACCCCTTCATTCCATTGATATTAAACTTTTATCTTGGAAAGTTCTGTTTTTGATGGCTATTTCCTCGGCTCGGAGAGTCTCTGAGCTATCTGCCTAACAATGTGATTCTCCTTATCTGATTTTTCATGCAGATAAGGTAGTTCTGCGTACCAAACCTGGGTTTTTACCTAAGGTGGTTTCTAACAAGAATATCAATCAAGAGATTGTTTTTCCATCGTTGTGCCCTAATCCTTCTTCAAAGAAGGAACGTCTTTTACATAATCTGGACGTAGTCCGTGCCTTGAAGTTTTACTTACAAGCTACTAAGGATTTTCGTCAAACATCTTTCCTGTTTGTCGTTTACTCTGGACAGAGGAGAGGTCAAAAAGCTTCAGCAACCTCTCTTTCCTTTTGGCTTCGGAGCGTAATACGCCTAGCCTATGAGACTGCTGGACAGCAGCCCCCTGAAAGGATTACAGCTCATTCTACTAGAGCTGTGGCTTCCACCTGGGCCTTCAAAAATGAGGCCTCTGTTGAACAGATTTGCAAGGCTGCGACTTGGTCTTCGCTTCACACTTTTTCAAAGTTTTACAAATTTGATACTTTGCTTCTTCGGAGGCTGTGTTTGGGAGAAAGGTTCTTCAGGCAGTGGTTCCTTCCGCTTAATCCTGCCTTGTCCCTCCCATCATCCGTGTACTTTAGCTTTGGTATTGGTATCCCACAAGTAATGGATGATCCGTGGACTGGATACACTTAACAAGAGAAAACATAATTTATGCTTACCTGATAAATTTATTTCTCTTGTAGTGTATCCAGTCCACGGCCCGCCCTGTCCTTTTAAGGCAGGTCTAAATTTTAATTAAACTACAGTCACCACTGCACCCTATGGTTTTTCCTTTCTCTGTTTGTTTTCCGTCGAATGACTGGATATGACAGTTAGGGGAGGAGCTATATAGCAGCTCTGCTGTGGGTGATCCTTTTGCAACTTCCTGTTGGGAAGGAGAATATCCCACAAGTAATGAATGATCCGTGGACTGGATACACTACAAGAGAAATAAATTTATCAGGTAAGCATAAATTATGTTTTTTAATTTCTGCGGTGTTTGTGTTTAGCTGTAATTTTCCTCTTAGTCATTCACCATACCCACACATATTATATACTTTTTCTCGCCATTAAATGGACTTTCTAAAGATACCATTATTTTCATCATATCTTATAATTTACTATAAAAAATGTATAAAATATGATGAAAAAATGAAGAAAACCCCCCCACTTTTTCTAACTTTGACCCCCAAAATCTGTTAAACATCTACAAGCACCAAAAAACACCCATGCTAAATAGTTTCTAAATTTTGTCCTGAGTTTAGAAATACCCAATGTTTACATGTTCTTTACTTTTTTTGCAAGTTATAGGGTAATAAATACAAGTAGCACATTGCTATTTCCAAACCATTTCCCCCCGAAAATTAGCGATAGTTACATTGGAACACTGATATCTGTCAGGAATCCCTGAATATCCCCTGAAATGTATATATATATTTTTTTAGTAGATAACCCAAAGTATTGATCTAGGCCCATTTTGGTATATTTCATGCCACCATTTCACTGCCAAATGCGATTAAATAAAAAAATAGTTGATTTTCCCGTTATGGAGGTTGCCTCCTTTTCCAAAAAAGCTAGAGGTGTAGCCACCCTTGTCCACAAAAGAGTGGCTTACGAGCCCCTTCTGGTGATTAGAGATTCACAAGTGAGATACCTTATCCTTGTGTGTAACTTAGATCACGTCACCTACACATTGGTTTCTATTTATCTGCTAAATACCTTACAGCCTAGATGTCTAAGAAAAATTCTGTATCAAGTCGACAAGTTTAAACAGGGAAAGGTGATACTGGCGGGAGATATGAACATGGTGTGGGACAACGGGCTAGATAGGAAAACAAGCTTACCCAGGAAGAGTTCCATTAGCCTCAACCCAACTAGCCGCAGATTCAGAGAGCTTATGACCCAGTTTAACTATTTCGACATCTGGAGGTCCCAACACCCTTTAGATAAGGACTACACCCACTTCTCCCATCCTCATTCCACATTCTCTCGACTTGATTACTAATTCTTCTGACACCCTGGATTTTATACGCACCATAAGCATTTGCACCTGCCCATGGTCCGACCACGACCTAGTCATCATGGACCTAGACTCCAGACACACTACCAGGTCTAGAGCCACCTGGAGGTTACCCCACCACCTTCTATCAGACATCCCTTTCAGGGAGGAAATGAGAAAGGAAATTTGTTTCACCCTTCACACTAATGACACCCCAGACACTAGTGATGACACGTTATGGGGGGCATTAAAGGCCACTACTCGAGGTCTCTTCATACGCAAGCAGGCCCACCTAAGAAAGCAAGCTGGCCTTTCCCTGTTTCAAGCTCATTGTAAGTTACGGGCTCTTGAACTCCAAAGACGTACCTCAGATACCACAGACTGTGAATTAGAGATTAAGGACCTTAGACGACATATATGTCACTTAGAATTTACCAAGACTCAAACCAATCTTCTTAGATTAAAGCAACTTATGTACACGTAAGGCAACAAAGCGGACTCCTTACTTGCCAACAAGCATAGGCAGCGCACAGGCGCATCCAAGAGATTAAGCAGGGCACACAATCTTTCAGACTCCCATCCCTGATTGGCCAGCAGTTCAATACGTTTTATTCCGAACTTTACAGCAAAATGAGGCGGCGCTCCGACAGGCTCCTTTGGAAACTATAGGCCCATTCCTGTGCTCCTTGAAACTCCCTACTTTAGAAGAAGCCCACATTGAAAGTATCGATTTCCCAATTACACACCAGGAAGTCAAGCAGGTTATTAAAAACCTGAAACCTCTTAAAGCCCCTGGTCCAGACGGTTTCACCGCAATCTTCTACAATACATATCTTAATGAGATTGCTCCCATCCTTACCAGATTCTATAACCTGGCAATAGACAAGGAGAAATTTAGTAGTGAATTCCTTGAGGCCTCCATCATTGCAATCCCCAAACCTAACAAAGACTCAACACTATGTGCTAATTACAGACCCATATCCCTCATTAACACTGATTTTAAATATATTCCAAAATACTTGCAAATAGGCTTGCAAGACTGCTTCCAGCCCTTATTAATCCTGACCAAGTGGGTTTTGTTCCTGGGAGAGAGGGTCCAGATAACACTAGGAGATTACTCAACATTCTCCTAGAGGCTAAGAGGCTTAATAAGCCACTTGCTGTGCTCTCCCTGGATGCCAAAAAGGCGTTCGACCGAGTCCAATGGGAGTATCTATGGAAGGTCCTGGAAAATTTCAAGTTCCCGACGCAGATAATACAAGCAGTGCGGACCCTGTATTCAACTCCTATGGCCTCGGTCAGGGGAATGGGGTTCGACTCCACTCTCTTTTCCATTACTAACTGCACTAGGCAGGGCTGTCCCCTCTCCCCCATCCTTTTTGCGCTGGCCATTGAACCCCTAGCTGCTTCCATTAGAGCAGACAGGGAAATTGCAGGAATTACACTCCACGGTACGGTCCATAAGGTGGCCCTGTTCGCCGATGACACCACATTATTCTTTTCCAGACCCTTGATGGAGGTTCCTAGGCTCCTGTCCCTACTTGAAACATTTAGCGCCCTTTCATTCTACAAATTAAATCGCAATAAATCAGAATTATTCACATATGGCTTCCCTGGGGACGTCTCCAAAAGCTTATACGATAAATACAAATTTATACCTAGCAATAACTATATCTCCCATTTAGGAGTCATATTGTCCAATTCACTCTCCCAAATAATAGACTATAATTATAAACCTCTTTTGGCCGAACTTCGTGCTCTAAACCAGAAATGGAACTATAAATGCATCTCATGGTTGGGTCGTATAGCAGCCCTAAAGATGAGCTACCTCCCCAAGCTAACGTACGTATTGAGATGTCTGCTCATCAGGGTGCCTAGAACACTCCTTATCTAGTTTCAGAGTGCATGTACTAATTACATCTGGCAAGGAAGACCCCCCAGAGTTGCCCATAAACTCCTACAGTACCTTAGAATGCACGGGGGCGTGGCCTCCCCATCCATTTTCAGATATGCAGAAGCAGCCATGCTCACACATATCTCCCAGTGGGGGGTTAAATACTCCGATAGTAAATGGAGGACGATAGAACAGGCCTCCTTACCACACAATCTAACTCTGAGGGACCTAATATGGACGCCCCCACACTGTAGGAGAAATCTAGCAGTAGTAAATTTGTTAATATGCGAATGCTTAGCAGCCTGGGAACAATTGCGACACTACACTCAGGTAGCCCCTCACCCATCTCCAATTACTTCCATGGCTGGCCTCCTATCCGGCCTACAGGACTCACACCCAGCATCATGGGCCAGACTAGGCATAACGAGGGTTGCAGACCTTTGGACCGCGTCTCCTCAAGCAACATTTGTCTCTTACAACCAACTTGAAAGTTCCCCACCCACTCCACTATATATGAAATTCGAATACACTAGGGTTATTAGTTTTCTATCCAGATGGGGTTTTAAGCCCTCACTATCCCGCCAACTTACTATATGGGAAGCTAGATGGCAGCAGGGGCTTAGGTTGGGTCAACCCCTATCCCTACACTACACTATCATGGAAGGTGCGACACCGGTAGACAAAGCCCAACACATTCAGAAATGGGAGCAGAGGTTAGACTTTACAGCACCCACCAAGGAGTGGCATCGTACTCTTCTACTTACGAAAAAGCACTACACTGTGTCACTATTTATGAAACTTACATAAAACTACTTACACACTGGTACTATGTTCCAGCACGGCTTGCCGAAATCTTCCCTAAGGCCTCTCCGATCTGTTGGAGAGACTGCTCGCGCTTAATCACATTTGGTGGAGCTGTCCCAAGCTTGGACCTATCTGGAATAGATGCTTCTCCTTACTCACAAACATGGGTATTTGCCTCCCTAGAACACCAGAGACGGCCTTATTTCATTTAGGCACTTCTAAATTACCCAAACATTATGGCATGCTTTGTATATACCTTTTTTAAGCAGTCAAACTTAATATAGCCAGATCATGGAAAAGAGCACTTCCCCCAGCGTGGTTAGATATTGTTCTAACAATGGCATACATTTATTCCATGGAGAAAAACATTTACTACACAATGGGAAGGTCTGACTTTTTCGAACTAGTTTGGACAGATTGGAAGAGTAGGTTTGAAACCTCTTGGCTCCCTAGCTTTGAGACTTAAGATAATTTCTCCCCCTGTCCATAGGAAGTGCCCGTTGTCCCACATCTGTCCTGTCCGGTCTGAAAATCCCACCCTAGGCCCTACTTCCTTTCTTATTCTAGTTCCCCAATATCCCCTTTATGACCCCTCCCCCCTTTTCCTTATCTCCCGTATTCAGTCCATCCCTTAATGTGTCCAGATGGTCCCAATTACCGCTTATGAGAGACTGAGGGAGACATGGGATCTACTGTTTCCCATAGTAGTTACTATATCTGATAAGTTATACCTCCACATTTGTATTGTCTGTTTTATTATCCGTTTGTGAACTTGAAAATGTTGTACGCTTTGGTCGCACAGTTGTTGTACTTATTTATTATGCGATAAACAAATAAAATACTTTATAAAAAAAAAAAAAATAGTTAACTTTTTCACAAACTTTTTCACAAACTTTTTCACAAACTTTAGGTTTCTCACTGAAATTATTTACAAACAGCTTGTGCAATTATGGCACAAATGGTTGTAAGTGCTTCTCTGGGATCCCCCTTGTTCAGAAATAGCAGACTTATATGGCTTTGGCATTACTTTTTGGTAATTAGAAGGCCGCTAAATGCCGCTGCGCACCACACTCGTATTATGCCCAGCAGTGAAGGGGTTAATTTTAGCTGTAGTGTAGTAGACAACCCAAAGTATTGATCTAGGCCCATTTTGGTATATTTCATGCCACCATTTCACCGCCAAATGCGATCAATTAAATAAATAGTTAACTTTTTCACAAACTTTTTCACTAACTTTAGGTTTCTCACTGAAATTTTTTTACAAACAACTTGTGCAATTATGGCACAAATGGTTGTAAATGCTTCTCTGGGGTCCCTTTTGCCCTTTGTTCAGAAATAGCAGACAAACATGGCTTTGGCGTTGCTTTTTGGTAATTAGAAGGCCGCTTAATGCTGCTGTGCACCACACTTGTATTATGCCCAGCAGTTAAGGGGTTAATTAAGTAGCTTGTAGGGTTAATTTTAGCTTTAGTGTAGAGATCAGCCTCTCACTTGACATATCCCACCCCCTGATCCCTCCTTGACTCCCCTCAAACAGCTCTCTTCCCTCCCCACCTCACAATTGTCAACGCCATATTAAGTACTGGCATAAAGTCTGCCAGTACTAAAATAAAAAGCTTTAATTTTTTTTTTTTATTCTGCAGTGTTGGATCCCCCCCTAGCCCCAAACCTCCCTTACGACCAGTGTTCCCTCTAAGGCCTTATTTTGTGAGTGGCCCAGCAGTGAAAAAGTCAATAAGAAAACAATACCTTGTAGTCTCACAAAATGTAGCCTTAGAGGGAACACTGCTTACGACCTCCCCAAACAGCTCTCTAACCCTCCCCCCTCTACCTATTTGCCGCCATCTTGCCTGTCGCTGTCTGCCTGTACCCAGTTTGCTAAGAAAAAAAGTGTTTTTTATTTTTTTTTTGGCAAAAAAAACAATTTTCTGTAGTGTACCTGCCCCCCCCCCTCAATAGCCTATCCCCCTCCCAGATCCCTTTCTTAAAATGTATTAGCCCCCCTTCCCTCTCCCTCCATCCCATCACCTTCAATGTCATTTTGTTTTAAAGTACTAGCGTGCGCGCTCCCGCCCCCCCCCCCCCGCGCTCTCCAGCGATGGGCTGCCCACCCGCCTCCCTGCTATGGCTCCCACCCACCAACAATCGGCACCATCGCAGGCCGATGCATCGGTGGGTAAAAAAGGTATTGCAGTGATGCCTCAATATCGAGGCATCGCTGCAAAACCTTGAAAGTGGCTGAAAGGGATCATGATCGCTTCAACAGTTTGAAACCCCTGAGGACGTACAGGGTACGTCCTTGGTCATTAAGTGACAGTTTTTGTAGGACGTACTTGGTCGTTAAGGGGTTAATATTATTATTAGTACTACTGAAACATAGTGCCACCATAATTTAAAGGGACAAAAAAAGCTAATTTTTGTCTTTCATGATTCAGAGAGTTCATACAATTTAAACCAACTTTCTAATTTACAGCTATTATCAAATTTGCTTAATACTCTTGGTATCCTTTGTTGGAGTAGCAATGGGAGCTAGTTGAACACTGAGAGCTAGCCGAACACATTGGGTGAGCCAATGATAAGAGGTATATTTGTACAGCCACCAATTAGCAGCTAACTCCCAATAGTGCATTGCGGCTCATGGACCTACACCTAGGTATGCTTTACAACCAAGGATACCAATAAAATGAAGCAAATTAGATAATACATGTAAAATGAGTTGTAAAAACTGTTGTTTTAAATTGTACACTCTGTTTGGATCATGAAAGAAATTTTGCATGCTATTACTTTAATTTAGCCTGACAAAGTGTGCTCTTCCACTCCCCTCAGACATACTATACAGTTATTAGGTGATTGTGTATAGGATAATGCTACAGTAGGCTTAAAATATCACCTTAGAGTAGTCTTTGATTGGCAGCAATCTTCTTGAAATTTGGCACAGAATGTTACTTTATACAGTGCCTACAATGAACATATTACAAATTAAGGTGAGCCTAAAGTATCTAGTGTTGTGCCAATGGTAACATGCATCTGGCAGTGATAAAAAATGTTCTTGCATTTGATATGCATTTACATTTTGAATAAAATATATTTTAATGACAAGTTATTTCATAGTTTAGTCCTAAGTCAACATTGTATTTATTTGAGTACCCTCAACTTGATGGCTACACTGCATTATTTTGCTAGAGAATAACAAGATTTGTATTATTATATTTAAATAAAACTTGGGGTAGTAAATAGCAAGAAAATTAAACTCATGCCACAGTTTAAGGTTGCATTACTCAATGGGAATTTTAAAAGTAATTTATAAGCTCCCTGCTATAATTTTTTTAACCTTCTGTTAAATTGACATTGAAATTCTGGTTATAGCTACAATAGCATTGTTACAACTCACCATGGTATTGCTTCAAGATCATCACATGTGGGATTACTTTCCTTGTCCAACAGGAGATGGCAAACACTCCCACATTCTAGAGCTTTTCTCCACCTCCCCTACAATACACAGTTACTTTTTTGCTACTACTACTAGCTCAGTGGGATTTTGTTCCCCAGAAAATGTGTATATAAAAAGACTGTGCAAAATTTGATAATGGAAGTAAATTGAAAAGTGTCTTAAAACTCCATGCTCATTCTGAATCATAAGAGTTTATTTTGACGAGTGTCCCTTTAAGAATGTGTTGGACACTGCCATGTTCTATCATATATGCACTGTCTTTTAGGGGTCGTTTGCATGCAGATTAACCAGAGCTTTAAAATGGATTTTTCCTGCCAAGTCATATTGAGACTACAGAAGCAATTTAGCATATTACATACATCTTCTGTGCTACATTTTTACAGCCTCTTCATAGCACCACAAACGCCCACTAAGGATGACAGGCTTCTACCAGTTGCTCTATAGTGTTTTTATTGCGTGTCTCAAAATACAAAATTGTCATTGCTAACAGATTTTCATATGTGACAGTTTAAGGCTGTTAGATTTACAGTCTGCTGTCTTCAGTAACTATATAGAAAGAACATTCATTAGAAACTTTTTGTGTACACATTCTATGGAGTCAATTTCAGTGAAAATATGTAGCAGGATTATTTCCAGGTTGTGTGTATACTGAACAAATACAATGATTACTTATTCTGCATTGCCAAACATATTTCATTTGTATGTGTGTGTGTGTGTGTGTGTGTGTATAAACACCTGTTTAAGCAGAGCTTTGCTCAATCAATACCAACACATTTAAATAATTTATACTTTTACTTTTGTTAACAGACTGACCAGTCCAGTTTATTAGATGCAAGCTGTGATAGCAAAGTTCTGATACTCAGTTTATGTTAAAGAATACTTAGGGCCATTATAGTAAAAATATTACATGCTGTCATTTTACGTGGATAGAAAAATATAGATATATATTTATAGTAAAAACAAAATCTCCATGGACCGCAATGTAAAGGCACTTATAAGTGCCATTTTTTTCTAACACCCCACATCCGCAAACTTTAACCCATTAAAACTGCTTTGTGCAGTGAGATTTTTTGGGGTGTCCTGTCCCTTTAATATCCTTTTTTCAGTATATATTTCTTCTTCCTATGTTGATAGCCTATGGTCCATGGTATATTTATTAGGTCTTAATCTCACAAACAGAGAGCAGTTTTAGTGTCTTGTAAAAATTGTCTTTGAAAAAGCCACACCCAGAGGTAAAATGTACGTTGGAAGTCAGCTGTACATAAGCATAAAATAAGGATGTGCTCAATAGCTGATAGAGTAACATTACAGACAGACACTGGAAGCAAAATATGTTCCAGCATTTGAATTTTTAGCTTACTATTCATATCCAGGAAGTGTTTGTCCAATGTGTTTGCTCATGAGGCGTAGAAGCCATTAATGATTGTTCTTTCTCTATTTTTAGTTTATATATTTAAAATAAAAGGTTTATCAGAAGAGGTTTCCAGCAATCTGTATAGTGTTTTACTGTTGAGCTATCGTGTTCCTGGAATATATTGTGCTGTTAAATGGATAAATGGATAAGTTGCAGTATAACACTATTGTTGAATGTATTTTTTCGTATTATTTAGATAATATATTCTAAAGACTGCTTGTTTATGAAGGAGACCATGGTTATGGAGTGGTCTCAATATGCATGAATGAACTTTTTGAGTTTACAGTATGTTTTTTTTTTTAAAAAATCAAAAAAACTTTCATAGCCCTGAGAACAAGCATATTTACATATGTTTATTTTAACAGCTTTGCCTTTTATGTACCACTTCTAACATAAGGGTCAATCAAAATGCTGAAGATAAGCTAATCAATAATAACTAGTATTTATATAGCACCTTTCTCCCAGTGGGACTCAAAGCGCTTGCTCTCGGAATTAACCAAATCGGCAGCTGAATAGTAATAGTTGTTATTATTACCCAATTTAATGGTACTCATTTCATCGACCTCGGAAGGATGAAGGGCTAAGTCGGCCCTGCCGGGATTTGAACTTGTGACCTTGGATCTTTTAAACAGGCTTTTTTGTAGTCAGGGAATTTACCAACTGAGCTAACTCACTGGCTAATCAAATGAGTTTTCTACAAAAATCTCCTTAGACTTTAAAGGGATACTAAACCCAATTTTTTTTTATTTTATGATTTGGATAGAGCATGCCATGTCAATTTTTATTTGTTCTCTAGGTATTTTTATTTGAAAAAGCAGGAATGAAAGCTTAGGAGCCAGCCCATTTTTGGTTGAGCACCCTGGGTAGCACTTGCTGATTGGTGTCTACATTTAGCCACCAATCAGCAAGCGCTACCCAGGTGCTGAATCAAAATTGGCACAGCTCCTAAGCTTACATTCTTTCTTTTCGAATAAGGATACTAAAAGAACGATTAAAAATTGATAATAGGAGTAAATTAGAAAGTTGCCTAATATTGCATGCTCTATCTGAATCATGAAAGAAACAAAGTGGGTTTAGTATCCCTTTAAGGTCAATTGTCTGTTGAAAATCATTAGACAATTTTTTTCCACACAGGATTGTAATTTACCCCATAAAAATGTAGATTAAAATAAATATTAAAGAGCATTAGTATATATAATGAATAACAAACGTTTTATTTATTTTTTGTTAAATAATTATATAGAAGTAAGTTGCATGAGTAACATGTTGCTTTTTCCTTTGATATATAAGACCCTTCACCTCTTGCACACTGTGTATAAGGAGGAAAATAAAATAGTTTTACACTTGTCTGTCATATCTACTTACATGGTCTTCTTGGTTTCTGGGCTTGGGATGCTCATGGCAAAGCAACCTATGGATAGTATCTGGGAACCAATCAGGTGGTGCAGGATCTGGACAATATGGAGCAATGTTAGGCCATTTATGAGTGAACATGGGATTTGTGGGTGTTAACAGTTTTCTATTAGAGGAATAATGGGAAAAAGCTTCCAATTGTTGCCTATCCTAGAAAATACAGGACAATTGGGATCTGAAATTGCCTGCGACCTGATGGCTTGAATATTCACACACATGACTGAGTTTTACTCACAGTATGTAGAGTACCTTTACTGTGCCATTCAGTCTGTATAGAAACCATTGCGGTTCAGTGGTAAGACATATAATGTTGAACTAGTTTAAACTATTCAGGGAAGCTTTGTTTCGTTCCAACAGCACTTTGTTATCTTAGGTGACTGTGTCTCAAGGACAAAAAGTAAATTATAAATTGCCACTGCACTGATTTATTGTGCAAAAAAAAATCTGTGTACATGTGAGACTTTTGTAAAAATAAGATAAGAGCAAAGATAAACTTTGAATATTGCAGAATTGCTAACCTACGAGTACTATGGCAGCCATAGTATAATTTCAAACAATTACGTTTTTCAAATCCCGAAGATGTTTGGTTTAGCAGGTTTGGATTCCAGATCACATACCAGCCCATAAAACCTGCTAATCCGAGGTAACTCAGTGCTATAGTTTGAAGAAGAAACCAACAAAATAAAAATAAGCAAAAAAATAAATATTTTCCAAATGTCACTATGAACCTTCTGTACTCATACATCAAACTCTATGAAATGTGTTTATATGACATTTGGTCTAGATATAAGTACTGAATAATGGATCTGATGCTTTTAAGGATCTAAATCAGTTTAGTTTGAGTCTGAAATTACATACAGTGGGTTTAAATACAATATTGAATCCCTTGCAAATTGTTAATTAATGTAAATATATAACATTGCAGTATACATTCATTATTTATTTGCTTGCTTTTGCTGCAAAGTATCATTTAAAATAGTATTTGCTCCACTCACAAAAAGAAGCCAGAGCTCAGACTTTTCTCATTAGGTAGCATTTATACCTCACAGTCTCCTCAGTCATGTATTCTTTTAAAATTGATTATCAATGTTGCTGTTTGACAAGCAAACTTGTTTTTTTGTTGTAGCAGAGAGAATGCTAGTTTGTTTGGATGGGGATATTATTGTGGAACAGAAATCTCAAATAGTGTATGTGCTAGCGCAATAAGGTTGCCACTCAGTCAACCGACAAAGCTGATATTTTTAAGGTTCATCTGAATGACAAAAATAAAGAATAAATATGGAAAAAGCCCCTATCATAGTGGAACTTTATCTGAGTGTGTTGTAACCTAATTGTAAATGTTATGTTGTATAATTATTTATACAAATTTATTATTTTATTATATATTATTATATATATTATTATATATTATTATATATATTATTTATACAAATTTATGGCAATGAGTATTGTTGGTATGCTTATCCATGAAAGGTGGCATATGTGCATATATATATATATATATATATATATATATATATATATATATAAAACAATTTGTAATATTTCTATAAATATTTTTATTAGAGAGTGTATATATAAGTGCAGTATTTAAATTTAATGTATTTATCTTTTGTTGGGTGCATCTTTTTATTTAGCCCTAACCCTTTATGCAAGTTGCGCTAACCCGACAAGCGCAAATTTAGTTTGCGGTAGTGTGGTCACTTTCACTTTCAACTTGTAATACACACGCAAGTTAGCCAACGATAGAGCACCACATGTAATCTAGCCCTTTGATGGGTAGTGGTTTCAAAAAAACAAAACCAGCAATTTCATATATAAAAATAAAAATAAAGAAACAATTCTCATAAATTTGATACTCTGCAGCTGGTATAACAAGTCATTGGAAACACATTAATGGGACACTGAACCCAAATTTTTTCTTTCGTGATTCAGATATAGCATGCAATTTTAAGCAACTTTCTAATTTACTCCTATTATCAAATTTTCTTCGTTCTCTTGCTATCTTTATTTGAAAAAGAAGGCATCTAAGCTAAGGAGTCAGTCAATTTTTGGTTCAGGCCCTGGACAGCACTTGTTTATTGGTGGGTGAATGTATCCACCAATCAGCAAGAACAACCCATACATTCTTGATTTTCAAATAAAGATACCAAGTGAATTTGATAATAGGAGTAAATTAGAAAGTTGCTTAAAATTGCCTGCTCTATCTGAACCACAAAAGAAAAAATTTGGGTTCAGTATACCTTTAAGGGAAACACATTTTTATAGTACACATTCCCTTTAATATAATACAACAATAATGTTACTGTAATAGTGAATAGTAGTTTTTATTTTCTCTTGGGAAGTTATTCAAAACTTGCTTAATTAAAAAATGTATCTATTTAACTGTCTGTGAATATTTTACTTAGTAAAGCATATAGTATGATTTAGTTTTCTTGGTTCTGTACTTGCATGCTTTTGTATGTCCTATGGTTGTTTAACCTTTTACCTTCCCCTAAGGAATTTATTAACAAAATGTAAACTTGCTGATTCCTAAGTTTGAATAACACAAACAGATATTTGTACACTTTGGTCATTAAACTTCATTTTACAGCATGAGAATACATATCCTTTGTGTGGCCTGACACTCTACATATAGTGTCACTAACTGATTGTGCGACCTGACAGCTTTGTATAGGAGGAGTTGTTATGAGTCATGCAGTTTTCTGCTTTACATAGGCACGTTTTTGACATTTTTTTCAGACTTTTTTAGGCAAAGCAAACTCCTCTGTTTTCTGTCTGCCCACTATTGTTGAATTACTAGGCTGAGTCAAATACAGTATATTAATACACTTTTTTACCTCTGTGATTACTTTGTATCTAAGCCTCTGTAGACTGTCCACTTATCTCAGTTCTTTTTACAAACTTGAATTTCAGCCAATTAGTGCTGACTCATAACTAACTCCACAGGAGTGAGTACAATGTTATCTATATGTCACACATGAACTTGCAGTGTCTAGCTGTGAAAAGCTAATAAAATGCACTGAGATAAGAAACGGCCTTCAACGGCATAGAAGTCAGCCTATGAGACTACCTAGATTTGGCCTTCAACAAAGAATACCAAAAGAACAAAGCAAATTTGTTGATAAAAGTAAATTGGAAAGTTGTTTAAAATTGCATGCCCTATCTGAATCATGAAAGATTACTTTTGACTTGACTGTCCCTTTAATATTCACACTGAAGAAATCAATATTTATTTCTGCACTTGTATTTGCTTCTTGAGTGACACAAAAATGAGGTGTCTAACGGAAACTTCTGATAATGTATGCTGAACATAGTGAAGATCCCCCTATACATTTTGCTTTTGAAACAAATACCCTTCTTTATATTCCTCCTACTATTCTGTTTTCTCGCATTGCCATGGCTAATAAACTGTGTCACATTAAACATACCTATGCTTACTTCATCTTTTTCTTTTGTATTGTCAGCCTCTTTCAGTTACCCATATCTCAGCTCACTATACCCAAAAACTCAAAAATATTGCCTTTTTTGGCTTAAATTGGGAAATATTTCTAGATTAAGATTCCTCACAAGGTAGATGCTTGTGGATATATAGAGACTGAGTAGTAAATCACCATATTGTTGTGTGATTTTCCATTTATCCATGTACATTACATATAATATACAGTCAGGTTTTCTGAAATATGTGACTGTAAACTATATTCTGCATACATACAGTGGTCTGGAGTATAAAATTGATGTGCACAAGAGAAATAGAATGTTGCAGCATAACACTTGTAAAATTCAGTTCATGCATTAGTAGATGACCCTGACAAAATTTATAAAAGATACTTCTTTTCTGGGCACTCCTGGTGTTGATAGTGATACACAGTACAATTTATTAAGAGGTGCTATTTTGTAAACATGCATTAACATTTGGCTTTATATACTTTTAAAAAGTTATTTATCTTATGCTGATTTATTTATGTTTTTTTTTTTTTTTTTTTAATAAATATTTTTTTCTTTATTGAATAGAAATGCACTGTACAGTAATATTAGAGTAGCATTACATCAGAACATAACAGATAACATAGTATAACAGTATGTTTGGTTTACAAAAGTATACATTGCATATATTGGAATAATCAAAAATAGTAAAGTAGGTGTGTCATAAGTGTGCAGTCTCATAGTAGTCAATATTGAAACAAAGAGAGAAAAAAAAAAAGGTAGGTATCGGGCATTATTTGGCCCTAGAAGAGGGGTGAATAGAAAGTGAGCCAACCGAGCCCACGTACAAATTTGTCAGACAACTGAATAAATAGGGATTATTATTTATGTTTTTTTTACCTACTGGCTTATGCACTTATTAACTCATGTGGTCACTGGTCTCTCAAGCACTTATACATCAAATTACACGGTCAGACCACGAGCTGGTTGAATTAACCTTGACAGGTATCATTGACCAGGATAGAAATAGAACATGGACATTGATATTGAACCCACTTATTTTTAGAGATAAACTAAATAGTTGACATTAACATTCTTTATAAGTCATGATGATTAGAATTGGACTGTTCTGGTGACCATTAATGCCTTTGTTGCGTTAGCCTGTATGTTATTCTTTGGCTTTACTCACTAATTCATGGTAACATCTATTCTTTCACTGATGTTGTATATTGTTTTATAATTTTGTTTTTTGATGAAAAAATAATAAATTAAACTTTAAATAGTCTGTGTGCAACAAAACAATTTTGGTAGAAAATGAATTTACTTGTTAAATAAAGTGATTATTAATAGGTGAAAACATATATTTTATTTTGAGTAACTTGGACAAAGTGTGACCAATTCTAAGCACAATCCCCTTCTTGATATTACTAGCTCCAGCTTGCTCCAAATTCACATAAAACTTGAGGTAATTTTACGGTTCTGTTCTACTACAACATCTTTGTTTTTTAATTTGTTTTTTACTCAAACAATTTTTAATTAAATCTGTATGTGATCAAAGTGTGCATAAACCCACAAACCACCTCTATATGACAAGTGTAAAGTCTGGAAATGACTCGCGAAGTTACAGTCTGCATATTGTAAAGTAGGTTAGTTTGACCTGCCATTATAAGGTCATTTGAATGGGTTTCATATTCTGGCAGGGTTTTCACTGTGCCAGGAGGAGGCTGTTTTTTAAGTGCATATACAGCATACTGCAAGATTAAAAAATGTAAAGTGACATTACATTGCATTTAAAGGAGAACATTTTTTTTAAAGAAAAGCATTGCTCTTTTTTTCTTTGCCCTATTGAGTTTTTCTTTTGTCTTTGTTGTTTTTTAGGCTTTTTAAGTGTGTCACTGGCCAACAATAAGTAGGAGTTCTCTAATTAGCCAGTGAGCAGTCAGTCCCAAATTTTTAAGCAACTTTATAATTTACTCCTATTAGCAATTTTTCTCTTGCTATCTTTATTTAAAAAGCAGGAATGTAAAGCTTAGGAACCGGCCCATCTTTGGTTCAGAACCTGGGTTACGCTTGCTTATTGGTGTCTAAATGTAGCCACCAATAAGCAAGCATTCTCCAGGGTGCTGAACCTAAGCTTTACATTCCTGCTTTTTAAATAAAGATAGCAAGAGAATGAAGAAAAATTGATAATAGGTGTAAATTAGAAAGTTGTTTAAAATTGCCTGCTATATCTGAATCACGAAAGAAAACATTTGGGTTTAGAATCCATTTAACATAATCCATTGCTTTATAAAAAAAAAAAAAAATATTTAGTTTAAATAGTGTTTTTTTTCACGTACAGAGTAAACATTTTTAGAGTAAAATGTTGTGGATTGTCATCAAACCTTACCTTGAGAGTAATTTTAGTTGTACAGCTGTTCATGTGGTGTTATCTAAGTTCACTAGATAACATTAGCTGGTGAAAACAAAAGCCAATTACGCAAGCTCGATATTTGTGCTCCATTCAGTAATACCATTGCATGTAAATGTGCACTGGTATTACAGCTATAGCTCAATGCGAACGCGACCTCGCATTTGCATTGCTGAAAGCCAAGCACTCACTTCCATAGGCTCCAATGGAAACCTTGTTTTCATGCCGGAAGCAACAGCAAACCACCTAGGCAGTGCAGAGGTCTGACGGTTCCTGTCATTGACAGTGTCTACTGTATACATAATTGCCTTCTTTGATTTAACCACTGGACAGTACTTAATAAACTCAGTCCAATAGCTAAGTAGCTAATAAGCCTAAAAACAGACAAGTTCCATTAGCACCTTTTCGTAAACAAAACTCCAAGTTATAATATACCTCACAAAACAAGCTCATAATGCCTGATACAAACACAAATGTGACAAGAAGGCCCATTTCTGAGTCTGAAAGAGACTGAAGATGGGAATCCAAAACATTTATTAAGATAGGAAAACATTTTTGGGGAGGGTGAAGCTGAAGAACAATGACTTCAATCAAGAGTGAAGAAGCAACTTTACAATATTTAGGTAGGAACTTTTATTTAGGTGGTGGTGGCTTACGTATTGGGGTTACTTTGGTCTAGAATACTTTGTGGTGTGCGATTCCAGAAGCAGTGTCCTTTATCACTTAAGTTAAGTTATTCTTGTGGGGTCTCTGTATGTTGGGGGTATTAATGGTGACATGCATATATGAACTCCATAGCATTTTGTACAGGAACTAGGGGTGTTGCTTATTTCAGTGACTTTTTGTCAGAACAGGTCTGTCCCACTGCTATTAAAGGATGCAAGAAATACAGATTTTAAAGATATATTTCTAGACTATTATCTCTTGGGAGCAGGGCCCTCCTCCTGTTTTTAAGTCCTATTTTTTATCACAATTGTATTATATTTCATAACCTAATGCTCACAAACCTAAATGAACACAAACAGAATTTAATTTGGAGAAGAGGGTTGAACAATCCTGCTTTAAAGTGAATGTCAAGTTTGACAAATGTGTGCCCGGTTTTTAAATATCCTATTAAAAACAGGGGCACTTTCATTCATCAAACTTTACATTTCACTTGTACTTGTACACAAGTACTTAGATGTTATTTGATTTTATATCATTATTATAGTGAGCAAATTTATGTGCCAGATATCTTTGTTTGCAACTTTGCAATGCATCACCGGCAAGGGGTATTTTTGGTTATAAAACTGATTCGCTATATCATTATGCAAGGAGAAATTGCTGTTGAACTCTTATCAAACTAAGAATAAAAAACATAATGATATAGTGAGTCAGCTTTATAAAAAAAAAAAAAATACCCCTTACAGGTCATGCATTGCAAAGTTGAAAACAAAGATATCTGGCACATTAATTGATCACTATAATAATTATATAAAATCAAATAACATCTAAGTACTTTCCTACATGGATAGGACACAATGTTTAAAATAATAAGGTTATTAAGCCCTAGTAATGATTGAGATCAGTAATTTTCACGTGATGTGTTTTACCTATGTTGTGAATGTGCCATATAGTTTTCCAATTTTCAGAATTTCTGAAATTTAAATATGCTTTTCATCAAAGGATATCAAGAGAATTAAGCAAATTAGATAACAGGAATAAATTGAAAAGTTGTTTAAGATTGCATGCAGCTAATAAAGTTGTACATTTAAAATACCTCTATTGGTTCATATATGTTTTACTCGGGCGTATCCTGTCCAGTGCCTCACCAGACTCTGACTTCACCGCACATCACTAGTTTCTTGTGAGTCCCAGTGATTATATCTCCTTTGGAAGGGTTTATTATTATATTGTTCTCTATTATTACGTATGTGTTGGTTTTTATTATTCCAAGGGTCATTATATCTTATCCAATGTGTCTCATTTGAATTGGGAGTGAACGATTTATACTTATTATTGAAGCTGTTTTTATTTAAGCTATTTCCATTGTTGGAATGGTGATTACTATAATTATAATAGTAATTAATAGCTTTATCATTAGTTCTCCATGGTTTTTTATAATTTCCCTCTCTGGATTTAAATGTCCCCTCAGATGAGTGGTTATAGTTTCTTTGTTCTAAATCATATGTTTTTGTTTTTTAGATTTTTTTTTAAAAAAGTTGCCAGCTTACATTTTGTTTATTTGGAATATCTTTTGATTCATCACAAATGATAGCATATTTAATCTCAGATGAAGTCACCATTAGTTCCTCACTGTTCACTAGTTTGATATTATAGACATCTGAATCTCTGGCCATTTTCTTATTTTTTATCTCTATTGCATGTCTTTTAATTTCCTTTAGAGTCGTTATCAATTCCTTTTGTAAAGATATTTTTTTTTCCTTTAGATTCTTTATCATTTCCTTTTGTAAAGATAACATTTTTAAATTTTAATTGGTTAAGGAGATAGCCAGGCTGGCCATAGGGTCTAACACTATATATTTTTCAATACACCTGTAGTTTTATATCCGTGTTGAGACCCTATGATTATATGATTATCTAATTACCATTGTTATATCCTGTTTCAATCCATTATGGATCTTTCTGAAACAAGGAAATATCTTTTTATTGAAATTGAAACTTTACAGAATAAGCGCTGCGGAATCTGTTGGCGCTCTACAAATACCTGATAATAATAATAAAATAAAGAGATAGATATAGAAAATCTAGACAATTTATCCAATGTATGTGGCGATTTAGAGAAACGTATGATAAAAGAACTAAAACAAAAAATGGAGGTTAGTTACCTACAGAGGAACATTAATCAAAGCATGGTACCAAGAGGTTTGAGACTTATAAAAGATTGTACGTTTAAATTGCAAGATCCTCTTCAGGATGAATGGTATAACAATTTAAGAGATGCCTCTTTAAACCTAATGAAAATTATAATTAAATCTAGAAACGCAACACTTAGAGAATTTGGGAGGGAAAATGACTATTATAGTAATGAACTAGCGCCATTTAACAAAGATGAAATTTTTTTATCTTTACAAAAGGAAATTATAAAGAATCTAAAGGAAATTAAAAGAGATGCAATAGAGATAAGAAAATGGCCAGAGATTCAGATGACTATAATACCAAACTAGTGAACAGTGAGGACCTAATGGTGACTTCATCTGAGATTAATGATGCTATCATTTGTGATGAACCAAAAGATATCCCAAATAAACAAAAAGTAAGCTGGCAAATTTTTTCAAAAAAACAAAAACATAAGATTTAGAACAAAGAAACTATAACCACTCATCTGAGGGGACATTTAAATCCAGAGAGGGAAATTATAAAAAACCATGGAGAACTAATGATAAAGCTACTAATTACTATTATAATGATAGTAATCACCATTTCAACAATGGAAATGGCCTAAATAAAACAGCTTCAATAATAAATATAAATAGTTCACCCCCAATTGAAATGAGATACAGCGGTTAAGATATAATGACCCTTGGAATAATAAAAACTAACACATACTTAATAATAGAGAACAATATAATAATAAACCTTTCGAAAGGGGATATAATCACTGGGACTCACATGAAACATACTTCCCACCGGTGTCAATATATTCTATATTAATATATTCTCTAGTAATATATTCTATAGTGATATATTGTTCTATTTGATTTTAACTTATTTCTATGTATTGGCTGCTATAGCATATTTTATTGTCGGTCTAATAAACATTTAAATATAATTTTTTAACATAGTGTATCTACTAGCCTTTATTATAACAATCTTATACATTTACTTAGTATTTGTCAAATCCTCCAGCAGCTTCTTTTAGCGCATCTCCTTACTTCTTTCTATATTTTCAAAATTTTGAGAGGTTTGGATATCACTAGGCTGGCCATAGAGTTTAACACTATATACTTTTCAATACACCTGTAGAGTGAAATGCAAAGTTTGCTGAATGAAAGTGCCCTTGTTTTTAATAGGACACACATTCGTCAAACTTGACATTCACTTTAACAGTTTTAATTAATTTCACTTACTGGATTTGAATACTGTTTAATAAAAATAAAGCCTACTATATATATACTACTATATATATATATATACACACTGTATATATATATATATGTGTGTGTGTGTGTGTGTAAATCATTTGATTTAATTCTATTACATATGTCCTAAAACCAATAAAGTATTTAATTCACGTATCAAACTTTTTCTTTCTTGGCATTTACACCCAGGGAAGATGTCCATTTATGAGCTTGTTGCAAGACATACTGTACAAATACATTTAAAATGAATACAAGTACTGAATATATGACCTTTTTCTTCCCAGAGAGTTAATATTGCTGATGTGTAATAGAGTATAAGATTAAAAGTCCTATCCAACTGATTTAGGCATTTATGGGAAAAATCAATACACACAAACACTTTTAGTATTTTCAACTGATTGGAATCTTGATGGAAAGGTCTGGTGTAGCATTTTTATTTTATTTGCTGTTACTATAAGTTCAAGATTTAGATAACTTTTGTGTTAAATGGATAATGTCAAAATATGACTTTTTTTTCTTCAAGCACATTTTAGCTGAGGAGGTTCATATGTAGCTTTTGTTGATTCTTTTTTCTTCAAAACCAAGCTTTATTGATGACAAGTTGAGTTATACATTACATATTAAATCGTTTACAGGCATAAAGGCTTTTACATATGAATAAAGTGCTGTAACTGGTTCCTCTAATGTGTCTACAGTTATTTATTTAGTATTGTGGTCATAGAGAGGATGTAGTCCAGTATGCATTAAGATCTCAACCTTGTCTAATACTTCTTTCTTATTAAACATGACCATTGAGCTTGTTATTTCTATTTAAGCTTACAGTATTCTAAGAAATATTAACTGATAAACTGAGTATTAACAATTTGAAAGATGCATCAGGCAGATTTTTATATATTGCTCAGGTTTCCAGCTTTTCAGGGTCACATTGCTGGAAATTTCTAGATACCTGATGTTTACTCATTAATATGAGCGTAGACAGAGTCTTAGAAAAGAAAAGTTTAGGAGGAAGGTGGAGCTAAGCAAGTATATGTTGAGGGGGGAAAAGAGGAAGGGGGGAGGAAAAAAAAAAAAAAAAAAAAAAAAGGAAAGAAAAGAAGTGGGAGGGAGGGAGGAGAATGGTAGTGAGGAGGAGAGGGGTGGGGGAGGAGGGCCAGGGTGCTGAATGTGTGCCAGAGGGTTCTTTTCCTCGAGAATCCTCAGGGTCTATATGAAGTGGGTTAGAATTCTCTGCCCTCCCAAGTCAAAGTCATCATTTCGTGTGTTGCAAGTTTGTCAATTTTTAAGAAGTGATAGCGTTCCAGTCTCAGTAGTTCCCCCACCCTGTACTCCCACTCCCTCCCGCTGGGGATCTGTGTGCTTTTCCAGTGAGCTGGAATGAGCCCCTTAGCACCGCTCATCATCAAAAGGAAGAGAAGGTATTTGTCTTCTCCAATTATCTTGGGGTAGCCATGGGAGATCAAGTATGTTGGCTTTGGAGGAATTATGATCTTAAGTCGTTTGCTCATCTCTCCCAGCACCTCTTCCCAGAACGGCTGAATACGCGGGCAGTCCCACCATATGTGTAGTATAGTTCCTTCGCCTCCACAACCCCTCCAGCATTCCCTCCCGGCTTGGGGGTATATCCTGTGAAGCCTCGAAGGGGTGAGGTACCACCGGCTCAGCAGCTTATAGTGCATTTCCTGCAGTCGTGCCGAAACCGAGGCCCTTTTGGTTTTCATGAAGATTTTGTCCCAGTCTTTGGGAGATATTTCTGTGTTTAGTTCATTTTGCCATGCAGTAGTGTATGACGGGAGTTCCGATCCACCCCTCATCAGGAGTATCCTATATATGCTTGAAATCAAGCGAATTGGGGTCTGTTGCGCTACGCACATGGATTCAAACTGAGTCCTTTGCCTGCTCAGAGCAGTGCGTTCCTTGTGCGTTGTATAATAATGCATGATCTGCGCATACCTGTACCATGATGAGAACATGTTTCCATCCCATTCCATGAGGTCTGAGTGCGGTTTGAGTTTCCCCTGATGCAAAATGTTAGAGATTGTTGTCTCACCCAGAGTATAGCTGCCTCTCCGGGTTAGTGGTTCAGTTTCTATACCTAGGTCCGGATTGTCATGGACTGGTATATTGGGCGATGTCCTGGAGGAAATAGAGGGTTCCCTTACCAGGATTTTATCCCAGATCTTAAGGGTATCAGATATCAGTGGGTATGACGAGACCTCCAGGGGGCGTTTCCCCTCTGTGATCCAAGCCAGTGATCCAGTGTTTCGCCTACCAAGGATCTCACTGTCCACCTGTATCCATCTCTTGTTTGGGGAATTTCTGCACCACACGACAATATGCTGAAGAAAGATTGATTCCTGATACTCCCTCAGCAATGGTACCCCGAGCCCACCCCTCTCCCTAGGGAGGTAGATGGTGCGCTTCCTGATCCTGGGTCTGATCTCATTCCATATGTATGATTCCATGGCGGTTTGGATATGGTTAAGATAACCAGTTGCCGCCAGGGCAGGGACTGTCTGCATTATATACAGAACTCTTGGGAGGATGTTCATTTTAACCACCCCGATGCGGCCAAGCCACGAGATGGTTTTCTTTTTCCAGTTGTTGAGGTCTTTTATGACCTCCTCACTGATGTTTTTGTAGTTTAGTTCAATGATCTCTGTCAGATCCCGAGTGATCGTGATACCCAGGTAAGTAATGTTATGATCAGCTACCTTTATTGGGCAGTTTGATTTACCGTCGGCAAAGGCGTCCGCAGGGACCGTGATATTTAGTATTTCTGACTTAGATGGGTTGAGGAGGAAATTCGAGACCCGTCCGTAGGATCCGAACTCCTCCAGAGCTGCCTTCAGTGATTCAACGGAGTCTGAAAGGGTGAGGAGTATGTCGTCGGCATACATTGATAATTTATGTTCCGTTTTTCCTATAACGAAACCCCTAACCTCCCGGTTGGCTCTAATTCTGCTCGCCAGCACCTCAATAGAGAGGGCAAAGAGGAGGGGGGACAGAGGGCACCCCTGCCTTGTCCCATTCCTTATTAAAAAGGTATTTGAAAGAGTCCCATTTACTCTCACCCTGGCGTTTGGGGCTGAATATAAGGACATAGCCTTATTGATAAAGCCAGGACCAAATCCAAATTTTAACAAGGTATTCCGAATGAACTGCCAGCTGACCCGGTCAAACGCCTTCTCAGCGTCGGTTGTGACCAGGGCCAGTGGCATGTTGTTCAAGTGGGCGTGGGTTATCAGTTGTAGTACTTTGAGGGTATTGTCTCTTGCCTCCCGGTAGGGGATAAACCCCACTTGGTCGGTTGAGACGAGGTCCGGCAGGAGTCTGTTTAGGCGGGTTGCCAAGATCTTTGCCAGTATTTTGACGTCTGCGTTGAGCAGCGAGATCGGTCTATAGCTCTCAGGCTTATCTTGGGGTTTTCCTGGCTTGGGGATCACCGCTATGTGCGCCTCGAGCATGGAGTTCGGTAGGGTGGGGTGCTCTGCAAGTGTGTTGAACAAGTTTGTTAGTTTTGGGACAAGAAGGTCTGCGTAGAGTTTATAATATTTGAGTCCATAGCCATCAGGCCCTGGGGACTTACCCGTTGGTAGGTCTTTTATGGCTTTGTGGACTTCCTCGTTTGAAAATGGGAGGTCCAAAGACTCAGAGTCTGGTTTAGAAAGGGATGGGAGCTCAGTGTTTTCAAGATATGTCAGGATGCGTTCTTCGTCGGTCTCAGCTGCTGGAGGTGCTTGCTCATTCTGGCTAGGGGAGGGCAGGTTATATAAGGACTCATAGTAGGTCCGGAAGCTGTCTGCTATTGAATTGCCGTCGGAACATATTGTTCCCTGTGCGTTAGTCATATGATGTACATATGCTTTTGTTCTCTTTCTCGCAATTGCCCTGGCTAGAAGCTTGCCAGGTTTGTCGCCCTGCTCAAAGTAATACTGCTTGAGTATAAGAGCTTGTTTTTGATAGCCTTCCTGGAGGAATTGCAATAAAGTTTTCCTGTTGGAAAGCAGATGAGTCAATCGTGCTTCATCTTGGGGGTAGGCCTTATGGGCCTCTTCAGCTCTTTCGACCTGTGAGAGGAGACTTTTGTATCGTTCTCTACTAAGTCTTTTGAGCTTCGCCTTGTGCTTAATCAACAGACCTCTGATGGTGCACTTGTGTGCTTCCCAGATGGTAGTGGCTTTTAGTTGCTCAGAGGCATTGATTTGGAAGAATTCAGTCAGGGCTTTTCGAATTTCTAATTGAAATATCGGGTCTGCCAGAAGCGTATCATCTAGCCTCCACACAAAGGGGGTGATCGGAACCGTGGGCCATTGTATTGAGCAGCTCACCGGAGCATGATCCGACCAGGTGATCGCAGAGATGTTGCTGCTCCTAGTGATTATGAGTCCTGTAGAGTCAGTGAACAGGTAATCAATCCTAGAGTATTTCCGGTGCGGGTGGGAATAGAAGGTATAATTTTTCAGCTGTGGGTGGTGTGTGCGCCAAATATCATGTAGAGCTAGCTCTGCTAATATAGCGGTTATGCGCCTCCGTACTTTCTGAGGGGCGCTTGAGATGCCGTTCGAGGTGTCAAGCGTGGGGTCTAGTGCCGCGTTCAGATCCCCACCAAGGAGGAGGACACCGATCCGAAGTTCCATTATTTTACTAGAGACCTTCTGAAAGAAGAGGTGCTGGGATGTGTTAGGGCAGTAGACGTTGACCAGCGTTATGGGCCTACCATATAGAGTGCCAGTTAGGAGCAAACACCTACCCTCGGGGTCTCTGTGAATCTGTGTCATCTGGAAGGGTATACCTTCGCGAAAGAGGATTCCTACCCCATTCCTTTTGTGTGGGCTCGAGGCGAAGTATGCAGTTGGGTAATGTCGACTGAACCACTGAGGCTCATGTGCAGTCGAGAAGTGGGTTTCTTGTAGGTAAATTATGTCTCCCCCCATTCTCTGTAAGTCCCTTAACACTATGGAACGCTTGTTGGGGCTGTTCAGTCCTTTCGCGTTTATGGAGATAAGCTCCAAAGGGTGGGCTTGACAGGGGCGTTGCATCTTGTTGTGGGGTGGGTCCAAGCCAATAATAGGGAGAAAGGGGGAGTTGTCAGAGATGAGATCCCGAGGAGGTGTATACAGGTGGGAGGGGGGCGGAGTAGGGCGCACAGCAGGAGGGGTAGGCGGGCACAGGGAGGGGAGCTGACGGGGAGTGGGAAGAAAGGGGGGAGGAAAGAAAAAAAAAAAAAAAAAAAAAAAAGGGGGGGAAGGGAGAGACGAGGAGGGGTGAAGAGTGGCGAAAAGAGTGTGTAAAAGGGTTAGTTCAAGTGCAGTAGAGGGTCCTTCTTAAGATAGGTATAGGGTGCTATACTAAAAGTTTGCAGCCTATGTAACAGTACAAGGGTGAGAGGAGGACAAGGTGGGGGAACCAGGAAAAAAAGGGAGAGAGAGGAAGGACTAAAGAAAAAGAGAGAAAGAAGAAAAAAAAGAGGTTTTTGCAATAAACAACAATATAATCAAGTTTTATATTTTACAGTGCAATATCAATATCAACTACTAAACCAAACAGGGGTAGTTGTCCCTGTATACCTTGCCAGAATCATAAACATATAAATAACTTTTGTAACTAGGAATGATCTAAGTGTGTTAATAGTAAGTACTTGTGGTAGGGGATCCTTGGGGGCGTCTTTGACTAAGTTGCCTATCTGTACTATTGTCCCCTACTACCCTTAAATTTAGGCGTGTGCATGTCTGTGCGATAGTCTAATGATGTTTGCCCATCCCATCCTATGTCGTATCCTTCACGTGGGTAACAGACTGAGGATGCATGTGTCATATAATCTAGTGGGGTGTAATGTTCTTAGAGCGTGAAGTAGCTTATAATGTGTGATGCTGGGGTTTCGGCCTTCTGAGAGACACTCCATATGTGGCTTATTTAGCTGTTGTGCTATTCTATGTGTACAACCCTGTATTCTTAAGGAGTTATAATAAAACTCTCTGATACTCAAATTGGTTATTGGTGCTTTGTGGTTCCTACTTCTCTACTTATCGTTCTATTACTGTTCTAAAGTTAAATGCCCTTGAAGTGGTGTACCTGACTATGTCTATCGTTAGGGGGGCTCTGGCATTTTTCCCCCACTTAAATGGATGTGTCACATTCCGTTCCAATTAAAGGTTATAACTTTTCATAAATAACAAATATCGGGTGCATAGTTAGAGTGACATGCAACATTGCTTCCTATGACATTATTCTAACATGAGGCTGAGAGGCAGATTAAGGCTAAACATTGGTACAAAGTTCCACCTTGTAGGCAAAATGTCTCTGCAAGGCCTGTTGTCCAAATGTCCTGTGTGATTTAAAGAGTCTATGGAACAGCATATATTATAGTTACAACTATACAAATAAACATACAACCTTAATGCTCTTCAGCTTCTGTCCAGGGATCAAGGACCTTGTGTGGGATGGTTATCTCACTGATGCCAGTGACAAAAGGTGAGCTCATTTAGGGCAGTAGAGGTATGTGTGCCATACCAAGGACACCTATGAAAAGAGTGGGTTCTTCTGCTCATATTTGGTGAGCATCTTCCTGATTTCTGTGGTTTGGAGCAGCCTCCCCCTCTCTAGGTGGTCTGATGTCGAGCCCCAGAGCTTGCACAAAGCCTGGAATATCTTCCGGGGTTTTCAGAGTGTGGGTGGTGTTGTTCTTGGTTGCTATAATACTGGTAGGAAAACCCCATCTGTATGGGATCCGTTTTTCACGAAGAGCTGAGGTAATGTGCCTTAAATCTCTTCTTTTTTGTAGAGTTGCGGGACACAAGTCCGAGAACACCTGGATTTCCGTTCCCCTAAACCTTAGCGGGTGCGGATGCTTGGATCTTGCGAGTTTAAGCACCTCCTCTTTTTCTTTGAATGAGAGGAATTTCATTATGACATCTCTTGGTGGAGCTCTATTAGGGGGTTTGGGGCGCAGTGCTCTGTGGGCCCTTTCAATTTGTATATCTGGAACAGTGGGGTCAGCTTTGAGATGTTTGACGAAGTCTTGTATATACTGCTGGAGAGCAGGGGGGTCCACAGTCTCTGGGATACCTCTCAGTCTTAGGTTGCTCCTCCTACTCCTGTTCTCAAGGTCTTCTATTCTCTCCATGAGACCTTGTACAGTGCCCTCCTGGGCCTGTAAGTAACTTGCTTGCTGCTGCATATCCGAACTGAGAGTCTCTTGTTTTTCTTCGACCTGTGTGACCCGCCTGCTTACTGCTCCCATGTCCCTCTTAAGTTCACCAAACATATTCTTAAAGTCCAACATTGCATTTTTAATGTCATCCTTTGAAGAAAGATGCATAATGTCGTTTTTTGTGAGATATCCGTGTGATTGCATAATGTGTGCTTGGTCATTTGCTTGTGCTAGGTTCTGCTGCCCTGTGTTATCTTGTGCGGGCTTGTTAGAGGGATCTGCGGCTATCAAAAAGTTCTCCATCACTGATGAATGCGTTCCCTTTTGGGGTTTGTTATTCTTTTTACTTGTCATGTTGCTAGAAAGCAATGCTATTGTTGAGTGCTTTCTGTGTGGCCTTGTTTTCAAACCAGCGTGTCCGGCTAACTACTATATTGTTTTAATCTGGTCACAGGGAGCCTCTCTCCTGTTCAGATTAGGGGTGAGGCAGTATATCCCTTCTGCTATGTTGTAGGACCAGAGCTTATAAGGGGAAGTTGTAATGGGCTATAGACAGTTCTGATTTATATTCCCCTAATGCAGTGTGTATGGTGCGTGCCCGGCTTACCCGAGTTTCTGCAGTCCCCAGCGTGTGTTGTTCTTATCCCTGTTTAAGGTCAGCGTGTTCTAGGTAAAAGGCTCCCTTCGGAGGGGTCGTCAGTCCTCTGTTAAGGCCCACCTCTCCAATTTCTCCGGTCGGCCATGTAAGTGCGGCCTTCTGCATGTGGCAAGCCCCAATCACAGTGTGAGGTAAGGAGTTGTCAGGAGGGAGCTCCGTGTAGTGAGGTCTCGTTCGTTTCACAATCTCCCCGTACAGGCCTACCCATCCAGGATCACCGGGTAACCACGTGGATGCGGCCTGTCGGTTCTCGGCCAGATCGCAGCAAGCTGAAGCTGTTGTCAGGAGTGCGGGTATGCTGCCGTTAGTGATCTCGGCTAAGCTGGCGGGTCCCGGGGGTGCCCCGCATGTGTGATGCCTCTTAGTTTACAGCAGGGCTCAGTCTGTTAGAGGGTGGTTGGCGCGCTGCTCGGCCTGTGTTGCTGCCTGTTTGTGTCGGCGCCTCCGCTCTGCTAACCGCTGCTTTCCAGGACCTGACCGGTAGTAAGCTTTGGGTCAGTGGAGCTTTCCTGAGTACTTTTTGTTGGAGTTTAGCTAATTGATCATCCCTAGTTTTGACAAGGTATACTCAGGACCACGGAGCACTAACAGATTGCAGCCATTCCGTTCAGTGGCTAGGCTCCGCCCCTTTGTTGATTCTTTTTAATTAAAGCCATGCTAATCCATTTAAAAAGCTGCCATTTAGATTACTAAAGGTAAGTATATGATATAGCCGGAAAATCTAGTTAAACATACACTAGGCATTTCACATTTGTAAGGGCTTTTCACAGGTGTTTTCACAAACCTTCATAAAAGAAAGATATGCAGGCCTAATGTATTTGAAAGCTTTTTTTTTTTCTTTAAATTAACCAATAATATTAAGGTGCAATTAATAATTTTATATAATTTGAGTATGAAATTGTCGAGTGGACATGATTCACTGTAGTGAATCTTGTGCGCTGGACATCGCTGTTGGCAAACATTGCACAAAAATTTCACCAGAAATGCTTCTGCAATGCCGCCTCCTGCACACTGGCAGACAGTAGGCCGCTAGCATGGGCTGTCAATCATCCTGATCAGATCGGGATGATTTCAATAAAGGTGGCAGACAGTTTAAGGAGCAGCAACCGCTGCTTCATAAATGGAACTCAATGAGGCCTATTTATCATATGTCTGTCTGACCTGATCCGACAGTGCGGATCAGGTCCGACAGACATCGCTGAATGCGGAGAGCAATACGCTCTCTGTATTCAGCATTGCACCAGCAGCTCACAAGAGCTGCTGGTGCAATGCCGCCCCCTGCAGACTTGCGGCCAATTGGCCGCCAGCAGGGAGGTGTCAATCAACCCAATCGTACTCGATCCGGTTAAATTCCGGCGATTCCTGTCCGCCTCATCAGAGCAGGCGGACAGGGTTATGGAACAGCGATCTTTAGACCGCTGCTTCATAACTGGTGTTTAGGCTCGCCAGAAACACGGGGCATCAAGCTCCGTATGGAGCTTGATAGATAGGCCCAATTGAGTCAAATCCACTGAAAAATCACACTTTATTTATATTGCTCATCCCCTGGATTTTAAAAAGATTTGTTAAAACTTGATCTGGAGTTAAAACCATATTTAATAAGTTTATTAGACATATGTGCTACATTTCAGTGTTAGTTTAATAAAGGTATCCGCCATTACTGTGGAAAAAAGTTCTGCACACCATAATTCAGAATCCGATCCTTAAAGGACTGAATTTAAATAAATATTTTGTTGAAATTAGATTACCACACCCTTAGAAAACGTTTCACCTTATTCTTCATTATCTACTTTGAATCGACCCTTAAAATACAAGGCAAGCCTACATTTTCAGTATAAACAATGTAATGAACGCTCGCCAATGGTGGCCAAATTCCTTGTAAGTGTTATACTACAAATAAGTACATTGCTTCATGCATAACTCATTGTAAAGCATATCTGATAATTATATATATTTTTAATAGGTGCACTTTGTGATTTTGTGAACTTCATGGAGGTTATTATATTGGTAATGGAACAAAGCAGATGCTATTATAGATGTTTAACCAATATAATAAAAAACAGTTTTGGTCTAAATTAGATTTACAGATGTTAACAGAAGATGATTGTAGAATGTTTAATTCTCCATTCACTAGGGAGGAAGTGAAACGTGATTAAACAATGTCTAACAGTAAGACAGCTGGACCTGATGAGTTCCCTACTGAGTTTTATAAAGCAAATATAAGATAAATTATACTTTGCTGCTGCATTTGATAATCTACAGCTAAAATATTGCAATCCTTTTTATTTTATTTCAAGGACAGAATTGTGGGGTCGATCACAATCCTTTAGGAAAATGTAACAAATTATTTTCAACAGCAGCCTGGGTAGCGCTTGCTGATTGATGGCTACATTTAGGCACCTGTCAGCAAGCACTACCTAGGTGCTGAACCAAAAATGGTCTGGCTCCTAATCTTACATTCCTGCTTTTCAAATAAAGATACCAAGAGAACAATGAAAAATTGATAATAGGAGTAAATTCGAAAGTTGCTGCCGTCATTTATCGATGTGCAGCGGGCATATAATTAATTTTGCTGGCCCTGTGGAGCAATAAAGGGATTCTAGAATATGGATCCTTTACTGTTTCTCAAGACTTAGAGGGACTGACTTAAAGCTTTATATTTGGCCATGCATATTTGAGGATTTATCCCTTTGACATTACTTAAATTAATCTGGAAATGGACAAGTAAGGTGGCCCTGTTGGCAGCAAGAACAGTTCTGCTTTTTCAGTGGCTGTATACATGACCTCCATATCTCTCTTGGAGTAAGAGACATTTGTTGCACATAGCTTCAAATGGTTGATATGTTTTTGTTATATGTTTCTTTGTGTGTAAATGGCATCCTCATATACAGTAATCACCTTCCATCAAAGTGTCATGACATTCCTAAATTACCCAAGAGAATAGCCAAAAATAACACTCAGATAATGTTTTCTTAAACATCAGGCTGACATGGGGCTTTGTTATGTATGAGACATTATTTGAGGATGGGTAGCAAGGGTGACTTTCCTCCTACAGGTTTCCACTTTTCTCTTGTACAGTGGAAAGACTGCAAATAACTGGTATCTGATGTGCACAGTTCTACCTTTCTATATGTGGATCTTCATTTATTGACCTGTCCTCTTCATTCAACTTCTGACCTATGTCTCTCCACTCCTATTATCTCTACATCCCACTTCAAAGACTTCTCATGTGCTGCTCCTGTCCCCTGGAACGCTCTACCCCGCTCCATAAGACTGTCTCCAACCTTGTATAGCTTCAGACGCTCCTTGAAATCCACATATTCAGAGATGCTTACTGTCTCTCCTTTGTTTTTCATTCTAACCAAAATAATTCTTGAACTGCTGACACACTGCTGCAACTACAATCCATGTGACAAGCTACCCCAAACCATATGTCTCTGCACCCTCAACCTATAGACTGCAAGTTCTCCGGAGCAGGGCCCTCTTCCTCCTGTACTAGATTTGTTTAGTCTGTTATGTTTTGTATTTTATTACAAATCCTTGTCATTGTATACCCCTATATCTGTACCCAGCGCTAAGGAATTTTGCGGCGCTATACAAATAAATGATAATAATAATAATCCTTCTTTCATTTTTTAATTATGTATATTGAAGAAAAAAATTGAGACTCAAGGCACATTTACATAAGATTATATTTTATGTAATTTAAGTGACAAGTTGGATAATAGTTTAAATGGTAACAAAATCTGAATATATTCACTAACGTGCTCCGCTTATTAGATTTTACTTTTATTTATGAGCATTACCCGTCCCTGGAAACATTTTATTATGCCTTTTTATTATAAATAAAGTTTAAAGGGACAGTCAACACCAGAATTTTTGTTGTTTTAAAAGATAGATAATCCCTTAATTACCAATTCCCCAGTTTTGCATAACCAACACAGTTATAATTATACACGTTTTACCTCTGTAATTACCTTGTATCTAAGCCTCAGCAGACTGCCCTCTTATTTCAGTTCTTTTGACAGACTTGCAGTTTAGCCAATCAGAGCTATCTCCATGGTAAATTCATGTGCATGAGCTCAATGTTATCTATATGAAACACATGAACTAATGCCCTCTAGTGGTGAAAAACTATCAAAATGCATTTAGATTAGAGGCAGCCTTCAAGGTCTAAGAAATTAGCATATGAACCTCCTAGGTTTAGCTTTCAACTAAGAATACCAAGAGAACAAAGCAAAATTGGTGATAAAAGTAAATTGGAAAGTTGTTTAAAATTACATGCTCTATTTGAAACATGAAAGTTTTTTTTGGACTTGACTGTCCCGTTAAGGAAAAAGAAACAAGATACATCATTTGTTACATTGAAGTAAAATCAAATGATTTTTCCTGTCACAAAACATCTAGAAGGATATACTAGTTATGATGCTATTTTCAGCTACCCCCTAAGAGCACGCACTATATATCACTATAGATAACCACATATCTATTTTATATGAATGACCTTGCAGTGTAATTCACATAGTCTGCCCAGAAACCCTTGGGACACATATCAATATTTAATACATACAAAATACAATTTGCAACACTTCTGAAGCCTACTGAAAGACAGTAATTTTTGTAAATACTTTGCAAATTGTGCGCTCTGTATGCTCTGACCAACTGTTGTGATTCCTTTTTATTGTATTGGAGTGTTATGTACAGTGTTTATTTTGTGTATGTGTCAATGTAAAAGGATTTGAATGAGCTTTTTATGTTTTTTTGTTAGACATGAACGTGATGTATGGCTTAAAGGGACACTGAACCCAAATTTTTTCTTTTGTGATTCAGATAGAGCATGACATTTTAAGCAACTTTCTAATTTACTCCTATTATCACATTTTCTTCATTCTTTTGGTATCTTTATTTGAAAAGCAATAATGTAAGTTTAGATGCCGGCCCATTTTTTGTGAACAACCTGGGTTGTTTTTGCTGATTGGTGGATAAATTACCCCCCCACCAATAACAAGTGTTGTCCAGTATCCTGAACCAAAAATTGTCTGGCTCCTTAGCTACCTTTTTTCAAATAAAGATAGCAAGAGAATGAAGAATAATTGATAATAGGAGTAAATTAGAAAGTTGCTTAAAATTGCATGCTCTATTTGAATCACAAAAGAATAAATTTGGGTTCAGTGTCCCTTTAATGCATTACATAAATCAGTAATTTAATGTATGTGTTTGTTGATATACATGTTTGAGATTTTTAGATTGTTAAAATTAAATAACACATTTTGGGCTAGATTATGAGTGGACCAGTAATTTGCTCTCCCGCTTGTGTGTTAAACCCAGTAGATTTTGGCTTTTTGTGCGCGTCGGGTTGTGTGTGTATTACAAGTTGAAAGTAATAAGTTTTCGCTCAATGCCGAACTTTGAATAATGCAATCGCGTTAATGTATTCCCCCATAGACATTGATGGAGCCATAAAGTGGAGGGGGGAAACTAACACCCTTCTGATTGCATTTTTATATGTGCACTAACCCAACATGAAAATATAAATATTTCACATTCCAATGTTCTTCACATAGAAGACAATGTTCTAGTTATTCATAAATAAATATTTCTATATATCTGATGTTTTTTGGTAATATATATAAAATTATATAGATGGTTATAAATAGGTATATATATATATATATATATATATATATATATATATATATATATATAGGAATATGCATTTAAAAATACATAGAACATATTACACTATGTGAAGAACATTAGAATGTGAAATATTTACTGTAAATATGTGGTTAAAATCTTTTTAAAATATGAATATTGCATAAATATGCTCTTACATATTTTTATCTACGTATACATATGTATTTTTATGTATTTATGTGTTTTTATGTGTATATATGTCACTAGTTACATATGTACACATATAAATACATATGTGAACACATATGAACACACACACATTATATATATATATATATATATATACACACACACACACACATACATGTACATATTTAGACACCTGAGACCTCATATCTTTGTGTGCTTATAACTTTTTTTAATGCAATATATTTTTTAAATCATTTTTATTAGATAGTGTTATTATGATTGTAACTGCACCATTTTTGTCTTGCATAACCGTTAACCACAGTTCTGAAGTCACATGTGTTAAAGTCACTTGCGCTCAAGCGAACGCATTTCAACTCGTAATTCCGCACTACTTATGACTCACACAAAGAGCCACAATAAACCCCTTTTCGCTCACATGCAACAGTTAGGGCAACCTTTTGTAACCTAGCCCATTTTGTGCTGTGGCTTCTGCCAGCCCTGTGTTTTGGAATGTTTCTCTTTTTCTTTTCTTTTTTTTTTTTTCTCTAAAGAACACTATGGAAGATGTAGTCTACACTGAAGAGTGCTGGGAGCAGTTTGATTACACTGCTTGGGATATGTATTTGCTGGGTTTATCGAGCACTGGATAACATTACAGTATTAAGGGCCTGTATGTTAATTGATCCCTATTGACTTCTGCCTGTTGGACATAGTTACTATATCACAGGGTACTTTGCTAAGCGTACCCTGTTGACGTAGTAGCTACGTTCAACCTTTTGCAGAGCTAGAGGCAGTAGGCATCTGCCTTCATATGCCAAGGGAATGCTGATTGTGCTCCCATTTCCATCACTGTTTGCATCTGCTTGCTACACTATGGAAAGGGGTGAGGGAGGGGGTTCTCCATAGAGTCGGTTGGGGGGAAGGGTGAGGGGGAATCACTACACTATAGAAAAGTATTTTTTTAATAAATAATAAAAATAAGAACCCTACAAACTGATACAAAGCTGCCAGTACCTAAGATGGTGGCACCTAGTGAGAGGGGGGAGGGATCAGGGAGGTAGGTGAGGAGGGTTCCCTACACTACAGAAAAAAAAAGAAAAAAAACTTTCCCTAAACTGAATATTGGCAGACTGTCTCCAGTACCTAAGATGGTGGTGACCAGTGGGGGGGGGGGGGGGGTGACAGAGGCAAGAGAGCTGTTTGAGAGGGATCAAAGTTTGGGAGGGTAATCTCTACACTACATCTAAAATTAACCTTACAAGCTACCTGATCAGCCCCTTCACTACCGGGAATTTCAGAAGTGTGGTGCGCAGCTGCAATTAGCAGCCTTCTAATTCCCCAAAACAATGGCAAAGCCATGCATGTCTGCTGTTTTGGAACAAAGGGGAACCCAGAGAAGCTTTTACAACCATTAGTCTTATGTCTGCAGTAGTTGTTATTTTTAAAATCTGATCGTATTTAATTGTGAAATATACCAAAATTGGCCTATATCAACACCTTAGGTTGTCTACTAACATATATATATATATATATATATATATATATATATATATATACTTATATATATATACTGTTGTTAGGTAAATAAAAAAAAGTTCTATTTCTGTTTAAATGGAATGAAAGCAAAAATGTAAAAAATTATCTGGTATTTTGGGTAAATTTTTCTCTATAATTCCCAGTCCTTAATGGGTTATTATTGTGTAAAGATGTAATAGGGGACAATTATTATGTTGGCATTTTTGGTATAGTGGGCATGTGTGTTTGTTGGGTTATAGATTTTGCAAATTTTATTAGCGTAAAAGTGCATACTATTACTTTTTAAAATGACATTGACTGAGCAAGTAGTGTTTGCATGTGTTTGGTGATGTTGCTTCCTAATGTCATTCACTATGGGGGGGTTAATGTCAGTGTTTTCTGCCCATGTGCAAAAACCAAGTTAAGTTTTAATAACTTTTTGGTTTACTTGATAATAAGAATAAGAGTGTTGCTTGGGGGTCATTTTAGCTGTGGAATTTGATAAGTGAAAAATGTCCCTGTAAATGTGTTGATAGATATGGTGATAAGGAAAATAGGACTAGCACATGTTAAGTATAGGACCATTTTTCAAGTGCTGCCTATCAATAATGGAAATTGTGATTGTGTTAACATGGAAAATAGCTCATCTGCAGCTGTTACCATGCAGATTGTCAGTAAACGATAGATTGTGATCTTTCCCTCAATATATAGGTAGAGTCCCACTTGAGTGCGGCAATTGGTAATTAAAAGGTTGTGCAGCTGCCAATCCTGATTGGCTCAGTTGCGGCTTCCTGCTCAGAAGCTCCAATGCTTGGAGCTCTCAGGCTTGACATAACCTATGTATTTAACCTGTCATGTGAAACAAAAATCACCAGCGCTCTAGGAGGGACACTGGTACAAGACGTCCAACACAAATAGGTAATGAATATATATACTTCTGTGCAGTTGGTGTGATAAGTCACAAATATCAGTGAGAATGCTAATAATCACAACAACAGTAGGTATTGATGTACCCAAATGTGTAAGAGTGCAGCAAGAAGTGGAAATTATCAGTGTACCCCTGACACTGTAATGAATAGCAATAAAAGAGAACAAAAAATCTTGATACTTCTGCGCAGCTTCAAACAGTTTAAAACATTTAAGTCCAATATAATAAAGGATGTGAATATAGTCTTTGACAATAAGTCCTTATGAAAAATATATAAATGGTATATGTTCTGAATTCAAATGCAATATATACAGCCTTGTGTATGGTAGTCCTGGGTCTGGAACTTCCTAAATCTTGTGCTTGGACAACTCTTGGCAATATGGTAGTTTTTTGTCCCGGGGTCTTTCCCAGATATCTCAAAGGCAGGAGTCGAAAGAAGAAAACAAAGCAGACATAGCATAATCCAGTAAAACAAGATCATAAATTTATTTACAATAAAACAATAGGAATCGCACTCACATGGAATAACCTCAATCAGGTATGAGGTAAGTGTAGGCACATATAATAAAAGGAGTACACAGGTGGGTGATGCTTTCGAGGTATAGATTAAGAAGAAATACTTCTAATAGTACATAGAGAGCAATCTTATAATCTTATGCTGCCCCTGTATCTACATAAAGATGGTCGGTCAGGGGGAGAGTGTCATTAAAGACTGTCTTACTAGCTCCTTATCGTAAAAGGAGGGCCCAGTGCAAAGATAGACACTGTTGTATGCTGACCCAATATGGCTATAAATGAACCTGGAAGCTGGAAGAGCTCTCGACCGTCTGCAGCAGGTCGGAGTAAAATCCCAGTGGAGAGAGTTCTGCCAGGTAGTAGCGGATCACGCTCCGCTCCAAAGTTAGTCCTGGGGTCAGGAGCTGTAAGAGACGCCGGTACACACTGAAGATCCAAGTGGGGAAACAGTACTGCCACACCTGGAGACGGTCGAGAGCTCTTCCAGCTTCCAGGTTCATTTATAGCCACATTGGGTCAGCATTCAACAGTGTCTATCTTTGCACTGGGCCCTCCTTTTATGATAAGGAGCTAGTAAGACAGTCTTTAATGACACTCTCCCCCTGACCGACCATCTTTATGTAGATACAGGGGCAGCATAAGATTATAAGATTGCTATCTATGTACTATTAGAAGTATTTCTATACCTAACATATACCATTTATATATTTTTCATAAGGATTTATTGTCAAAGACTATATTCACATCCTTTATTATATTGGATTTAAATGTTTTAAACTGTTTGAAGCTGCGCAGAAGTATCAAGATTTTTTGTTCTCTCTTATTGCTATTTATCCTGTCATCAATGTAAAAATTACATGTGTAGCAAATTAGATCATGCAATTTTTACATAATTGTCCCTTTAATGAATCGTGTCAGTGTCCCTTTAAAATGTCATATCTAGCTTTTAAAATATAGTGCATTTTGTAATGTATGGGAACTATGAAATAAACGTACCTCCCACTCTGCTTGCCTTTTAAATTTAATTAAATAATGTGTATTATTTGATTCTTAATTTTATGTTTTAATTTTCATTTGTTGAAGTTCTTAATATTTTAGATATATTGTTGAGTAGTAATCCACTACAATAGTGACAGCAATCATTTTTGATGTTGGGGAATGCTTTATGATAGATAAGGCAGTCCAATTAGAATATTACAATAGCAAGGAACACTTGTCTAGATATTGTAAGTGCATTACTTGAAAGAAAAATCAGTATGAAAGCAACATTGTTTATGGCTGAATTGCAAAGTCACAACAGTGAGCATATTTTCAAGTGAGTTTTGTACTGTGTTTGAAAGTGCTGCATGATTTTTTACAATACGAATAAGTTCTAGATGAAAGACACATTTCCCCTTAAAGCTAAGGCAAATAACTGGGAGGGGGTGTGAGACTTTGCATAGGCTTTTACGTGATGTAACTAGAGTTCATCGAAAAATGTGACTAATACTGATCTTTGTGTTTTGTTGCTTTGCAGTCAAGTGACCATAATGTTGATGGACAAACCTTATGAATTACATTCTTCAGAAGGCATGCCAAGGATTATTAAGACTGGTAAGATCATCTTTTATATTGATATTTATTTTAGTGTTCAAGCCTTCATCATATTGACTTCTGAGGTGCCAAAGAGAGCTGCAACGCATTGCTTATTATATTGTGCAATGTATTATTTTTTTTAATTCAGAATATGTTTCACCCCTTAATGACAGCTGACTTACCTAGTGTTTTGGCTGGTGTTTTAGGTTGAAGAAGTTATAAAGCATGGCACTCCCAAACGGCGGCGAGTAGCCCAATGCCTCCTAAAGTGAGGAATGCTTCTTTCTGTGAGACAGGGCCAAAAACCCCTTAAGAATACAGTCGCTAGGGGGTTTAATAGTGTTCTGCCATATACATTATAGAGATTTTTAAAGTTTAATGTCACTTTAAAGAGTACTTAAATAGATGAAGGCACAGCAGCGTGATTAAACGCAAAAACGGGATATTCAAATTGCAGGGGGATGTGGAGTGACACTAATATTCCAGCGATTAGTCATCTGTGCAATATAATTCCCACATGTGCCCTTTTTCAAGCGTGCCGCTTTATTGCATATGAGCAAAAATATTATTACTCAGTATACTCAATAAAGTTGCATGTAATACTCAATAAAGTTGCATGTAATACTCAATAAAGTTGCATGTAATACTTAATAAAGTTACATGTAGATAGTGATGTTTCGGGGCTCACAAGCACTCTTCATTAGGCTGGCTGGTTAATTAGGATTGTAAGCACTACAATTATGCTTTTATTTAGTTGTAATATAATAAATATGCATGCAGTTATATAGAGTGATTCAAGTAATAAGGGTTTTGTTTTGTTTTCAGGAATGTCACAATATTACAATCATTGTGACTAAAAACTATAGCAAATATATAAGAAACAGATACCATTTAGACAAATGCTTTCTCTTGGTATGGCCACTTCCCTGTGTTTTGATAGCTCCACCCAGAGAACTGCAGTGTTCATTGACTTCTTTAATTACAAAGAAGGTTAGAGATGGCTTCTGAAATATTATACTCCATAACCAGATGAATGACCTCTTCATTGTATATATGTAGTTATTTTACATGCTTGTTTTATTTTATTACATATTTGTTTAATTTTACATTTTAACAAAGTATCTCATTTGAAATAATCCACAAATCACCATTAATGTTTTCTATGCTGAACTATTTCACACCTCTTTGCTGAAACCAGTTTCAGTCTGTTGTACCCGCAGTATGTAAAAATGTTCTGCTATTTTGAGTCATTTTTCTTTTTTTGACAGAATAAGCAGTTTTAGCAGATTCCTTTAGTAGAAATACCCAGCACTGGCAAAAAGGTGCCATATGGGATACATTTTCTTTAGCACACCTTGTAGAAAGCAGCATGGGGTCATTATTTCCTAAAACATAAAGAAGCTACCAGTTCTCAACAATCTTTCAGATGAGGGGGGGGGGGGTCTTATGATATACAGCAAGACCCTGCTTAGATCTGTCTATGCATTCTGTAAAATGCAGTGCTACTGGGAGCTGCCTGGGGATTGGTGGCTATGCCCATATGCCTCTTGTCGTTGACTCACCAGATGTGTTCAGTTAGGTCCCAGTAGTGCATTGCCATTCTGAACTGATTTTAACTATGTGTTTAACTCATTTACAGGGGTTAAACACATAATTATATACAAACAATATTGTAATAATAAAATGCTCTTATACATTATAGAGAATTTTATTTCTGCACTTGTATGTCTCTCAAGTGTTTACATGTTTTATGTACTATGATGTCTCCCATTATGATATTGTTATCCTATTTAATTGCTAATTAGACATTTTAATTATAATCTTTTGGTTAAAACAAGTGAATAATGACAACAGCCATTGTAAGTAATGTGTAATTAGTATAATATCTTTAAACGTATATTAGACACATATGCTTTGAATTACTATTGCTCTTATAGTTTGCTCAGAATTCGTTCTTGGGATTTTGGCAGCAGATGTGAGAGTGCCCTACTTTTTTTCAACAATTTCTTGTTTCAACTTTTTTTTTTTCTTTGATTTTCTATAGATTTAACATGCTGTGTCTTCCTCTGTTGCCGTCTTTGTTGTGGTAATTGCTGTGCGTTTTATCCTATTTTTTAAAACGCTTTGTTGTGATAATCTTGCCATTATGTTCTGCTGACTTTTCTTGAAGTCAGACAGGAACGTATGAGCTTTAAATGAATTTGCTGAAGCTGAGGCCATTTTGAAGGTGCTATAGTAACAGAAGACATAAAGAGGGAACCTGGAGTGGGTCAGAAAGTCCAACCAAAGGCTTGTTTGTCCCACTAGAAAGAGGAAGGGGGGGCAGGATTTAAAAGGACAGTAAACGCCTTGTATTTACAACAGTTTTTTTGCTGCCTTGACATAAATACTAGGATATTGTGACAATTTTTTAATTCATTAACACCTCGTTAGCTGAAACTTTTTTCAATTGCCAAACTTTACCCACCACTTACCTTATGTGGAAGAGCCAATCAGGATGTGTTACTGGAGTTGACACAGCTGAGGCCAGTTAAGGGTATGGGAAGCCTGCAGTGTGCAATTTCAATCCCTAGAATAATATTAATAATAAAAAAAAAAATCTTCATTTTCAAAGTTAAATTATAATAAAGGGGTAGAATACAGATTTTAGGTATGTGTAAAACACACACCAAAGCAGCGCAATGATCTGGAAATAACAGATAGAATACTCTATATTAAAAATAAATAGCAATATCTGACAATTATATATATATATAGTTGTGCAAGATTATAAAGCAACAACACAAAGTCCAAAGAATTGTTTTAGGTATAAGGACAGTCCTCGATATTTATTCCAAAAATATATTGATAAATGAAATGAAGCAAAGGATCCAGCAGCTCCTCTGGAACAGGTGATTCCACAGACCTTGGTTGCAAACACGTTTTTCTCTAAAAATAGAGAAGAGAAGAGCGCAGACTCAAATGCAGAGTAACATCAATTTAATAATACACACGACAAATGGCCACTTACAAAATAAAAATATAAAATCAGCATATATATGAAATAAAACCATAGACTTATCGTCTCATGCCAGCATTCATCTGTGTTGATGAGATGTCAGAGTAAGCTTGTCCCTTTGTATCCTCTTTAGTATTGCCGGATTCAGGTATGTCAGAGTGGGTCCTTGAGGAGTTACCTCCAAACAAAGTTCATAAAGCCACAATCATAAAGCCAATTGTGGACCAAAGTTCTGAATCGATATTACAAGAGGTGACAAGTGAAATGGCAAGCTAAGTGTGCGTTATAGCTAAAAATACAAACCGTTCCTCGGCTCTTTTAACCTCCAAGCTCGTAGCTGCAGACTTAGAGCTGGGGCGGCTTCACAGGAACGATTAGCTCAAAGGGTGGGCGGGCAGTGGGCGGTTCTCTACGCGTTTCGTCACGTCTCGGCGTGACTTTCTCAAGAGTGCTGTGTGAGGGGGGCGGGGAGGCTCTTATGAAGAGGAGTGTGACTGCACACACCCTCTTTTTTGACCAATCATATACGGTAAAACACGAAAATATTTGATAATAGAAAACTGCATAGTGTTATAACGAACAAGAATTGATTGATATACAATATCATAATAATACATTCATAATACATTATCATATCGACTATTATATAAAACAAATATATACATGGTACCAAACGATAAAAACATGACAAATTTTAAGTTCATACTAAAGTACTAAAAATAACTGAACAATCAGGTACTAAAAAGCTATATAAATATATATATAAAACAAAATAACTTACGCATCCACACATAATAAATGCATCTAATATATATATATGTATATCAAAGATAAAAACACACAATTGATATTAAAAAATAGTGTATGAATTTATAAAAAAGCCTGCAAGTCAATTTCTATATTAAGTCCATTAGGCTCCAAACAATTGAGACTTTTAATCCAATATGTTTCCTGTTGTCTGAGTTTTAAAAGCCTATTGGTATCCCATGCATTAGGTTTTATCCACTCTATAATTTTAACTGAGAGATCTTGGGGATTTTGATTATGGTGGGTTTTGAAATGGCGAGACACACTATGATTATCAAAGCCAGATATGATATTGTTTACATGTTCTCTAATTCTATATTTTATTTTCCTTTTCGTGCGTCCTACATAGATATGGCCACATTTGCAGACTAATTGATAAACCACATATGTGGTGTGACATGTGTATCTGTCTTTGCAAGCATAATGTTTACTGTTGTTGTAGTTGGAAAAATTGGTGCTGTCTTGGTCTATTAAGGGGCATAAGACACAATCCATCTTTTTGCATGGATATAGACCATTTTTCCCCCCACACCATTTGTTAAGAGAAATGGAATGTTTTTTATTATTTCTTAATTTAGTGGGAGCAATATAGTTTTTGATGTCTTTACTTTTCTTAAAAATAACCTGTGGTTTATCTTCCAAAATGTGATTGAGAACGGGGTCTAGTTTTAATACATTCCAATGTTTTCTCAAAATATTCTTTATTTTGAAATGCTGATTATTGTATTGTGTTACAAATTTAGGTTGATTACTTTTAATTGTATTTTTGTATTTGGGTACACTGGTCTTATTCAAAAGAGAATTCCTATCCATCATATCTACTTTCGCTTTACTTTCCTTAAGAAGGTCCATACTGTAACCCTTTTCTCTGAATTTATCTATTAGAATGTCTGATTCTTTATGATAATCTTCTGAAGTAGTGCAATTGCGTCTTATTCTTTGGAATTGACCCAAAGGGATATTGTTTTTCCACTGTCTCAAATGGCTACTTTTAATGTTTAGTAGACTATTTCTCTCAGTAGGTTTCCGGTAGTTTCTAACGGCTACTTTTTTAGTGGATGCATCGTGATAGAGAATAAGATCCAGAAAAGAAAGAGAGACAGGTGATTGTTCCAATGTGAAATTGAGATTATATGTGTTGGTATTTATATAATTTAAAAAATCATCTATCCTATTTTGAGGACCTTGCCAGATGATGATAATATCATCTATGTACCGATGATATTTGGCAATGTCATCTTTAAATGGATTATTATTCCAAATAAGATGATCCTCAAAATGAGATACATATAAATTGGCATAGGATGGGGCGAAGGTTGTCCCCATCGCTGTGCCTTGATGTTGACGATAGTAGATGCCCTCAAATAAAAAATAATTATGATTTAAAATAAATGATATTCCTTCCAATAAAAATTCTATCTGTTTTTCTGCAAATTTATTCTTTCCCAACACATCTTTGATCGCTGCCAATCCTTTAGTATGGGGTATGCTTGTATAAAGGGAGGATATATCACACGTGATCCATATGTAATTATCGGCCCAAAGGGTGTCTTCATATTTATTTATCACGTCAATGGTGTCTCTGAGATAGGCTCTGGTGGATTTGACTATGGGTTGTAAATAGTTATCAATAAATTTGGATAGATTATCACACAGAGAGCCTATCCCAGAGACTATAGGTCTACCAGGGGGATTCAGTGAATCCTTATGGATTTTTGGCAGATGGTAAAAGCATGCAATTTTAGGTGCAACTTCATATAAATAATTATATTCATTGGTGTTTAAAATTCCCTCTAATTTAGCCAAGGATAAGAATTCAAACAATTCTTTTTTGTATTTTTCCGTTGGGTTAAAGGTTAACTTCTGATAAGTTTTAGAATCAGAGAGTAGGGTGTTAGCCTCTTTTAGGTAGTCGCACCTATTTTGTACGACAATGCCTCCCCCTTTGTCCGCCGCCCTAAAGACGACGTCTGTGCATTTACTAAGATTATTTAAGGCCGCTCTTTCTGCCTTTGTTAAATTGTCTCTTATATTTGAAACATATGGTACTGATTTGTGTGAAAGCGATTCTAAATCTTTACAAACTAGTTTGTTGAATATTTTGATATACTCAGATTGTGTGTGTTGGGGATAAAAAATCGATTTTCTTTTCAAATCACAGTGTTTTATGGGAAAATCTTCATCATCTTCATACATAGAGAAGTCTGCCCAGTCTGAGTTATCACTTGAAATATCATTACTTTGGATATTAATATTATTATCTAAGCTCATTATGGTATCCAATATCTGTAAATCATTCTGGTCTAATGTAGATCCAGATGAATATGCATCAGTATCTATTTGTTTGTAAAAATACCTTTTTAATGTGAGATTCCTAATGAATCTCTGAACATCTATATATAAATCAAACTGGTTAGGACTATTTGAGGGTGCAAAATTCATGCCTTTAGCTAGCAGATTCAATTCAGACTCATCGAACTTTTTATCAGATAAATTGAATATCATTTTAGCCCCTTGTTCTAGTTCCATACTTCTTTGTTTCTTTTTTCTCTGTTTGTGTCCCCCTCTGCTCCCTCTATATTTTCCTCTTCGTATGGTCTCTTTGGGTTTCTCTGATTTAGGGGTGGAGGGATAGATAATAATGGTACTATCTCTCCCCCTCCCTCCTGTTGTCTCCAGGGAGGAACCCCTAAAAAAGATGGATTATTTGTAGATGGGGGATGATTAAAGTTCTGTTGAACTTTATTGTGGTTATTACTATAATGTGGACGATTATGGAAAGTGTTTCTAGGGGAAGGATTACTTTTATAGTGGGGACTATTCCATCTAGGTTTGGCCCCTTGTTTATGCCAATGAGGGGATTGTAGCTGTGTATCTAATGCAATGTACCTGTTTTCTGACTGAAAGTTTTGGTAGGAATTGTTTGTTGAGCCAGTCCTCATGTGTTGTTTTTCTTTATAAGTATTTCTCTCTTGTGGGTAACTGTTATAATTGTGACCTTGTATGTGGTTTCTATCACTGTTATTAGTTCCATTCACTGTTTTATTATAAACTGGACCTATGTTTTTATTCTTATTAGTATAATGTACTGGAGGTTTGATACCTGTAAGATCAGAATTGGGGGTAGGCTCATCCCCTGGGGCTTGTCTTTTGTTTGGGCCCTGATAAGTTCCTATATTCTTTTTGTATGAATACACCTTATCAGTCCTGAAGTCTTCTAGATCCCTTTGTAATTTTTTGGCCTTAGATGTCTCTAATTCCTTTGAAAAAGTGTCAACTCTATTTTGGATATTGGTGTTCATGTCTTGCCATTTCTGTATGTGTTCATACGGTTTAATTTTAATTACTAAATTGTCTATATCAATTTTTAGTTTTTCAAGCTTAGATTCCCTATATTTAATAAGGAGTTTGATAAGTGCTATAGAACAGTTGTGTAAAATCTGTTCCCACTCCGTCTGGTACTCAACTTCGTCTAAATTAAATGCCGGGAACTTGAAAATTCTGAGGCCTCTGGGTATTACATTGTGTAGGATGTAATTGTCTAACAAGACTAAGTCTTGCCACTCCTTGGCATCTTTTAATAAAACTTTTTCTAATTCTCTGAAGATATGTATAGGGTCTTCAGTAGTTACAATTGTATCAGAACTAGTAAGTAAATTATGTGCACGTTGGCGTTTGGATCTATTTTCACTGATGCCAAAGGTAGTGAATGAAGGGGCAGTAGTTTCCATTGTGCAGCACAATAATAAACAGTGACTGCTATATCTAGCAATTAAATATAATGTAAGTTTACAGATAATGCAGCTACTTGATTAGGATGAGATAAAAATAGAATACAGATTTTAGGTATGTGTAAAACACACACCAAAGCAGCGCAATGATCTGGAAATAACAGATAGAATACTCTATATTAAAAATAAATAGCAATATCTGACAATTATATATATATATAGTTGTGCAAGATTATAAAGCAACAACACAAAGTCCAAAGAATTGTTTTAGGTATAAGGACAGTCCTCGATATTTATTCCAAAAATATATTGATAAATGAAATGAAGCAAAGGATCCAGCAGCTCCTCTGGAACAGGTGATTCCACAGACCTTGGTTGCAAACACGTTTTTCTCTAAAAATAGAGAAGAGAAGAGCGCAGACTCAAATGCAGAGTAACATCAATTTAATAATACACACGACAAATGGCCACTTACAAAATAAAAATATAAAATCAGCATATATATGAAATAAAACCATAGACTTATCGTCTCATGCCAGCATTCATCTGTGTTGATGAGATGTCAGAGTAAGCTTGTCCCTTTGTATCCTCTTTAGTATTGCCGGATTCAGGTATGTCAGAGTGGGTCCTTGAGGAGTTACCTCCAAACAAAGTTCATAAAGCCACAATCATAAAGCCAATTGTGGACCAAAGTTCTGAATCGATATTACAAGAGGTGACAAGTGAAATGGCAAGCTAAGTGTGCGTTATAGCTAAAAATACAAACCGTTCCTCGGCTCTTTTAACCTCCAAGCTCGTAGCTGCAGACTTAGAGCTGGGGCGGCCTCACAGGAACGATTAGCTCAAAGGGTGGGCGGGCAGTGGGCGGTTCTCTACGCGTTTCGTCACGTCTCGGCGTGACTTTCTCAAGAGTGCTGTGTGAGGGGGGCGGGGAGGCTCTTATGAAGAGGAGTGTGACTGCACACACCCTCTTTTTTGACCAATCATATACGGTAAAACACGAAAATATTTGATAATAGAAAACTGCATAGTGTTATAACGAACAAGAATTGATTGATATACAATATCATAATAATACATTCATAATACATTATCATATCGACTATTATATAAAACAAATATATACATGGTACCAAACGATAAAAACATGACAAATTTTAAGTTCATACTAAAGTACTAAAAATAACTGAACAATCAGGTACTAAAAAGCTATATAAATATATATATAAAACAAAATAACTTACGCATCCACACATAATAAATGCATCTAATATATATATATGTATATCAAAGATAAAAACACACAATTGATATTAAAAAATAGTGTATGAATTTATAAAAAAGCCTGCAAGTCAATTTCTATATTAAGTCCATTAGGCTCCAAACAATTGAGACTTTTAATCCAATATGTTTCCTGTTGTCTGAGTTTTAAAAGCCTATTGGTATCCCATGCATTAGGTTTTATCCACTCTATAATTTTAACTGAGAGATCTTGGGGATTTTGATTATGGTGGGTTTTGAAATGGCGAGACACACTATGATTATCAAAGCCAGATATGATATTGTTTACATGTTCTCTAATTCTATATTTTATTTTCCTTTTCGTGCGTCCTACATAGATATGGCCACATTTGCAGACTAATTGATAAACCACATATGTGGTGTGACATGTGTATCTGTCTTTGCAAGCATAATGTTTACTGTTGTTGTAGTTGGAAAAATTGGTGCTGTCTTGGTCTATTAAGGGGCATAAGACACAATCCATCTTTTTGCATGGATATAGACCATTTTTCCCCCCACACCATTTGTTAAGAGAAATGGAATGTTTTTTATTATTTCTTAATTTAGTGGGAGCAATATAGTTTTTGATGTCTTTACTTTTCTTAAAAATAACCTGTGGTTTATCTTCCAAAATGTGATTGAGAACGGGGTCTAGTTTTAATACATTCCAATGTTTTCTCAAAATATTCTTTATTTTGAAATGCTGATTATTGTATTGTGTTACAAATTTAGGTTGATTACTTTTAATTGTATTTTTGTATTTGGGTACACTGGTCTTATTCAAAAGAGAATTCCTATCCATCATATCTACTTTCGCTTTACTTTCCTTAAGAAGGTCCATACTGTAACCCTTTTCTCTGAATTTATCTATTAGAATGTCTGATTCTTTATGATAATCTTCTGAAGTAGTGCAATTGCGTCTTATTCTTTGGAATTGACCCAAAGGGACAATTTCAAAAACCCACCATAATCAAAATCCCCAAGATCTCTCAGTTAAAATTATAGAGTGGATAAAACCTAATGCATGGGATACCAATAGGCTTTTAAAACTCAGACAACAGGAAACATATTGGATTAAAAGTCTCAATTGTTTGGAGCCTAATGGACTTAATATAGAAATTGACTTGCAGGCTTTTTTATAAATTCATACACTATTTTTTAATATCAATTGTGTGTTTTTATCTTTGATATACATATATATATATTAGATGCATTTATTATGTGTGGATGCGTAAGTTATTTTGTTTTATATATATATTTATATAGCTTTTTAGTACCTGATTGTTCAGTTATTTTTAGTACTTTAGTATGAACTTAAAATTTGTCATGTTTTTATCGTTTGGTACCATGTATATATTTGTTTTATATAATAGTCGATATGATAATGTATTATGAATGTATTATTATGATATTGTATATCAATCAATTCTTGTTCGTTATAACACTATGCAGTTTTCTATTATCAAATATTTTCGTGTTTTACCGTATATGATTGGTCAAAAAAGAGGGTGTGTGCAGTCACACTCCTCTTCATAAGAGCCTCCCCGCCCCCCTCACACAGCACTCTTGAGAAAGTCACGCCGAGACGTGACGAAACGCGTAGAGAACCGCCCACTGCCCGCCCACCCTTTGAGCTAATCGTTCCTGTGAAGCCGCCCCAGCTCTAAGTCTGCAGCTACGAGCTTGGAGGTTAAAAGAGCCGAGGAACGGTTTGTATTTTTAGCTATAACGCACACTTAGCTTGCCATTTCACTTGTCACCTCTTGTAATATCGATTCAGAACTTTGGTCCACAATTGGCTTTATGATTGTGGCTTTATGAACTTTGTTTGGAGGTAACTCCTCAAGGACCCACTCTGACATACCTGAATCCGGCAATACTAAAGAGGATACAAAGGGACAAGCTTACTCTGACATCTCATCAACACAGATGAATGCTGGCATGAGACGATAAGTCTATGGTTTTATTTCATATATATGCTGATTTTATATTTTTATTTTGTAAGTGGCCATTTGTCGTGTGTATTATTAAATTGATGTTACTCTGCATTTGAGTCTGCGCTCTTCTCTTCTCTATTTTTAGAGAAAAACGTGTATAATAAAGGGGTCAAAATAAATCATGGTGTACTGCAAAGTTGTTTTACTACACATAACCAAACATTTTACTTTACAATCTCAAACTGTTTACTGTGCTTTTAAGAGGAAAGAGGCAGAGGATGTAGAGAATGATGAGGGGTGACATCCATTAGTATTTATTTTCTGCCATTATAATATAATATATATCTCATTAGTATGTTGCAGAATCATTTTGTAAGTAAACAAACAAATAGATAATGAAAGCTATATGTTGTTGTTCACATAATATTACTGGGTGGTTGGTCTGTGCCTGATATTCTCCACTTACACAGAGATAGACCTCAGTTTGGTTTACAAGTGATAGGTCTGCACTTTGCAATTTTGTTGTAAAATATTTAGGATTTCTTTAAACAGATTTGTTGTCTTATTTTGTTCTTCGTTTCTTCCTTTATAAAGAGACAACATATTACACGCACTATGATGTTAGGTGTATGATTGCACAGTAAAATAAGCAAATACAGTTCTAGCAACTATAAAGGTTCTATTGCTCTGTTTATGGATCAGTGTTTGCTGTAAACCAATTTCACATGAGGAGATCTACAGAAGAGAGGGACTTGGAAACTTACATGAAAAAGGAAAGAAATATCCCCCACGACTCTCAGTCCACTTGTGATAGACTAATCTCTGCTTCACTAACATTCTCTTTGGGTAACTAGTTAGCAGACTTGTTATTCTATAGATAGAGGATTTGAGTTTGGCAATAAGAACATTATAAAAATCCTCAATGTATTCCCAAAACCTATATTTAATTTGAACTATTAATGTAATAATACAATGTTAATAACATTAATGCAAAGTAATAATTTGGTTCTTTGCTTTTTAAACATAACATATGTGAACCATACATCTTTTGTGATCTCTGCCTATTTGTCAATCTAATATATATCTTTCTCTATCTGCCCTTATTCTTTCACTTACTGTACCACATTTGCTCCCCATTTTACCTTCTCTATTCCTCCCTTGCTCTTCACCTCTTCGTCCTCATTTCCTGGACAAAGGGCCCATTTAAAGGAGAGAAACATTTTTACAATATGTAAGAACCAAATGTCCATCTAGCTTTTCTATATTTCTGTCTAAAGTGTAGGCTTTTAAATAAGTTAAATTAGCTGCAGAACACAGTGTGTTATGCAGAACAAAAATAGCCACAATGAGTTAGATGCAGTCTCTGAAAAAATGCGTTGGGTAAGTGAAACAAGCGTAGATAAGGCATACAGTATATAAATTATGGTATTGGTTTGGTTTACCTTTATTTGGTATGCAAATTTAGAGCTATAATCTGAAATAATTATCCATAAAGCAACAGTCTTACTAGACATGCTCTAGTATTTCAATTGTATACACTCAATCAGCCTCCTGTGGAGCGCATAGATGATACGTCCTAAATTCTTGACAGGCTCAATTATAGTATTTGTATTTTCTATAGAGCTCAAGATTAGAAATAAAATGTTATTTACTTATTGTTACATTAATTCAAGTCACATAAATCTGTTGCTATTCTCAGGCAAATGAACTGAGCAAGTAAACAATCTCGTCAGAGTATGAAAGCACAGAAAAAAAGAACAACACTAATATGTTATGGCTGCTATAGTTTATCTTTGATTAAACATTCTCTGACGTTAAATCCTGTTTTGCAGATACTTATACTTCAGAATCAGCAGTTTAACTCATATTGGCAGTCACTACAAACTCAATAAAATGAAATCAAATGGATTGAGTACTTACTTGAGATATATAAAAACACATACACTGCACACATACACATACACACCCACACACACTGCACACATATACACTGCACACATACACACCCACACACACTGTACACATATACACTGCACACATACACACCCACACACACAAACATATATACACTGCACACATACATACCCGCACACACACAAACACATATACACTGCACACATACACATATACACTGCACACATACACACCCACACACACAAACACATATACACTGCACACATACACACCCACACACACAAACACACATACACTGCACACATACAAACACACATACACTGCACACATACACACCCACAAACACACATACACCCACACAAACACCCACACAAACACCCACACACACAAACACACATACACTGGAGACATACACACCCACACACACAAACACACATACACTGCATACACACATACACTGCACACATACATACACTGCACATATACACACCCACATACACAAAAACACATACACTGCACACATACACACCCACACACACCCACACAAACACACATACACTACACAAATGCACACCCACACACAAACACACACATACTGCATACATACACACCCACATCCACAAACACACATACACTGCACCCCCCCAAACCACACAAACATACATACACTACGCACGCACACTGCACACCCAATCTCACACAATCACACACACAATCTCACAAACAGCCTGCACACACACCCTACATACACACACATGTAAGTTGAGCGATAATGGCATAATGTGCATTCATGTATTCCCCCCCCCCCATAGAAGTCAATGGAGAAAAAAAAGTGGAAAAATAACCCCCCATTCTCGCACAAACCCAATCTCATATTCTCATGTGCGCAAACCTGACTTGAAAATATGAATATTTCACATTCCAATGTTCTTCACATAGAAGAATATGTTCTATTTATTTATAAATAAATATTTCTACATATATCTGATGTGGATTTTACAGATATATATAGGAGTATTTATTTAGAAATACTTAGAACATATTCTGCTATGTACAGAACATTGGAGTGTGAAATATTTGCAGTAAATACACAGTATAACACTTTATTAAATATGAATAATGCATAAATATGCTTTTACATGTTATTATCTACTTAGCTGCAAATGGCTCCAATACACTTATATATATGTCTATATATGTTTATATGTGTATATATGTCTGTAAATACATATATACACATATAAATACATAAGTACACACACACATATATATTTATATACGGTACATACATACACATATATATTTAGACGTGTATATGTATGCTAAAGCCTTTTGCCTGCCTTTTTTTTTCTAACACCTGAGAACCTCATATCTTTGAGTCCTTATACATTTTTCTTTTTAAATAATTTTCATTAGATGGTCTTTTTATGAATGTAACTATACTTTGTAATGTATTTGTTTTGTGACACTTTTTTCTTTCACAAAACAGTTAAATGAGAGCTCTGAAGTCACGTAATCATTCTAGCGTAAATCGCAATTGTGCTCAAGTGATCGTGTTTACTGTCTACTCATAATACGAAACACCCACAATAAACCTCTTATAGCTCTCTCGCTCGCAAATGTTTGCGCTCCAATCGTATTCTGGCCCAAAGTGTCTTATTATAACACACAAACAATCGCACATCCTCTTGTCAATATTGAACACATAGTTTAAACATCAGAGTCTAGGTTGAAAAAACTGTGTGAACCTCTAGGCTAACGACTTCTCTAAGAGCTAATAGTAGTCAGCTTTTCTAATCAATAAGTTGGGATTGGAGGTGCAAAACACAGAATTTGATTACTGGAAGAGTTAGTTCTTTTTTTTATTATTATATATATATATATATATATATATAAATGTGTATATATATATATATATATATATACATATATATATATATATATATATATATACATACATGTGTGTATATATATATATATATATATATATATATATATATATATATATACATTTAAAGTTCACAATCACACAAAAAAGAAGCTCAATGCCTTGTCTTTTTACCATTTGACTGAGAAGTTAAACTTTTGCATGAAGTTATATTTTCTCTAATAATGCAGCTTTAAAATTTCAAGTTATTTGATTTTGTTAATCCATATCCATTTAAAAAAGCAAAAGATACAAGATCTTGACACATATGCGTACATAACATTTGCCTACTCATTTGTGCCTATTTTTTAATAAAAGGCCAGGAAATTAGCTTGTAAATAACATTATTATAAAAACATCTAAAATGTGTTCAGCTTAAGGATATCTGAAAAAAAAGGTTTACTAGCGACTCTTAACACAGCTTATATATTAGAGTGCAGCCTATATTATTAATGGATAGTGCAGGTGCGTTATAATCACTCCTATTACAAGTGGGAAGTTAAGTGTTGCGCTTGAGCGCAATGCAAAATAGTGCTGGAAAATTTAGCAAAGGTGTTAGCGCAAAACACATGTATAATATATTCAAATAACGTATTTCACTCATACTTATACTCATTAAGGGCCAGATTACAAGTGGAGTGCTATTTAGCTCTTTCGCTAGAGTGTAATAAAGTAAACTTTTTCATGCATCGGGTTGCTGTCGTATTACGAGTTAAAAATAAAGAGTTATAGCTCTTGAGCTAACCCGACGCTCACAAACAGCTTAGTTCTAGTGTAATTAGAACATTGCACACATGATAACCTATTTCCCCATAGAAGTCAATGGAGAAAAAGTGGAGAAAAATCCTAACACCCTACTTGTGCAAACCCAATCGCCATAAGCCCCATCTCTAATAACCCCTTAACCACCACATAGCCCACCGCAAAAGTCCTCACTACACTATTAACTCCTAAACTGCCAGCCCCCAATGCAAAGTCCCCACTACACTATGAACCCCTAAACTGCCAGCCCCCAATGCAAAGCAAAACACTACACTATTAACCCCTAAACTACCAGCCCCCAAAGCAAAATAACCCACTAACATCTAAACCCCCCAACCTAACACCCCCTAAGTTAAAATAGACTAACCTTTACCAAAAAAAACTAACTTTAAAAAACTAAACTTACCTGTGAAAGTAAAAAAAACTAATCTTACCTTTTAAAATAAAAAAACCTACCATTACTATTAAAATTATAAAAAGAACGAAAATTTAAAAAAAATACATTACTTTAAAAAACACTAACCTTACAAAAAATAGCAAAGAAGTTACCTAAAATAAAAAAAAAGAATTATGCCGATTCTAAAACTCCACAAGTAAAGGTAAGAAAACCTCAAGAGTGGGGTTTTAAAAAGCACTCATTCCTACTATAAGTAATAGTTAAAAAATTGAATTGTTATTAAATCTAGGTTAAAAAGAAATTTTAACACAAGGACCTTATTATAAGATAATACCCAAATAACTTAATGTCATCTTGTCCCCCTGTTTCCTGGCCGATAACTGCTCCCTCGGCTTCAGGTGACAGAGATAAGAGACAACTAAGAAAATAAAACCAAATAGTGCACCAAGGTGCTTACTTTAAACACAAATGCGTTTCGGCTGTTAATAGCAGCCTATTTCAATGTGGCGAGACAAACCGAGGCCCGGGTGCCACCCCTTCTTATAGCAATCAACTACCGGTTCGCCAGCCAATCACAAACGTCAATCGGGACCGCCCCGTTGAGCACCAATGACTGTGTTCCAGGCATGGGCGTATACGTTATAGAGGATCTGATTGGCTTGTACATCTAATACTGACAGTGACTAACGTGTAGTGTCTTTGCGATGCAAATCTCAACATCCATCCGCCTATTCGTTATAAGCTATATGTGTCTATTATGTCGCTTATTACTGGAAACACCCAAATATACAGATTGTTAGCCCTCACTTAGTGTATAGCGTAATTTCATTATCGATGCACATATAGTTCAAGTCAGCTGTGTTAAAGCGGAGTGGTGTTTTTGCTATGTGTATTTACATTTCTTCATCATCCTCGCTTGACCTGAAGTTCCTTCATCTTTCATATTCGGTCTGGTTATTACTATATATTAATCGCTATGTGTATATGGATTCAAATGACCGTAAATTAGAGATTAGAGGATTCCATTCTGACAGCTATCACTAGTGTTCTTGGTAGGTGATCTATCATCTTTAATCATGAATGTAATTAAAAGCTACAAACTATGTTCATAAACTTCCATTACTTATGATCAATACGCTAGAGAGACATGTACAATCTGATAACAGGTAAACAACATGTTATAGTGTTAATAATCATGGGTTCGTTTCTGATATAATTTGACATTCTAGTTAGTCGATTTATTTATAAACTGGCAGTATTCCCCATCAATAAGGGTAACCTTTATTCACTATACCATTAAGCATAGTCGCTTAAAGAACACGTTAGCTCATATCTGTCAGCGCTTTTCTCATATATATTGGTTGAAACCTAAATTGTTTTTATAATACAGATGTATTTATTCGCGATCTTAGGTATAGCCAGTGAGAAAAATGAACCCAATTGATACCACCGAATTAGTATGAAAATACATATTTGTGTGGTATACCGTTGGAGAAGCAATATGTGCAGTTCATGTGTAGTGAAATGGGTAAAACCTAAGTCCCATCTTATTGACATTATATTTGAAAGGCAGCTGGAGTAGTGTTAAGTATGCTATGGGCAGCACGGAGACTATTATTTCATTCTATATATATATACCAACAAACTATCTACCATTAATCAAATCTGTTATAACTTCTCATTGTGTAACAAAAATTCTCTTTTCGGTGTGATTAAAATGATGTTACCTTTAGAGTCACACATGAATATAATAATAGGTAGATATTTGTTAGTTTTACAGTAAAATAGAAAGGAAATACACTCAGATCTAGATGAATATCTAATAACTCAAAGTGAGAGGGCCAAAATATGGTCTTACAGAAATACCCAATAATTGTTGGCTTCATTCATTCCGTGTGGGGTAACTGCATTTAACCTGAAGATCCAACCTGTTTCTTTTTGTAATAGAACATTTTCAGTATTGCCACCTCTAATACCTGGTTTAACTCTTTCCAGGCCCCAGCACTTAAAAGAGGTAGTTTTGCCAGCATGTTGCAACAAAAAGTGTTTTGCCACACTTGTAATTTGTTTACCATCTTTTTGGTCTTTGTGGGCATTGCGTATGTTACTCAAATGTTCCATGCTTCTGGTACTTAGTTTACGAGTGGTCATACCTGTGTGAATTAAATTACATCAACAAGATAAACAATAGATTACATTGTCACTCTGACAGTTAATATGTGTTTTAATTTTCCATTTTTTGGAGAACATGTCGGTAATGCAATCTTTTTTGATCATGTATTGACAAGTTTTACAGTGACCACACGGGGTGGATCCTTGATATATTGGTTTTTTATTTCTGTTTCTGTCAAAGTGGCTTATGGTAAGATTGTCCATTAGGTTTCTACCTCGTCTAAAAGTGAAAGAAGGTCTCTCTTGTAATAGTTTTTTTAGGCTTTCATCACTTTGTAATATATGCCAATATTTCTCCAACATAGGTGTGTCCGGTCCACGGCGTCATCCTTACTTGTGGGATATTCTCTTCCCCAACAGGAAATGGCAAAGAGCCCAGCAAAGCTGGTCACATGATCCCTCCTAGGCTCCGCCTACCCCAGTCATTCTCTTTGCCGTTGTACAGGCAACATCTCCACGGAGATGGCTTAGAGTTTTTTAGTGTTTAACTGTAGTTTTTATTATTCAATCAAGAGTTTGTTATTTTAAAATAGTGCTGGTATGTACTATTTACTCTGAAACAGAAAAGAGATGAAGATTTCTGTTTGTATGAGGAAAATGATTTTAGCAACCGTTACTAAAATCCATGGCTGTTCCACACAGGACTGTTGAGAGGAATTAACTTCAGTTGGGGGAACAGTGAGCAGTCTTTTGCTGCTTGAGGTATGACACATTCTAACAAGACGATGTAATGCTGGAAGCTGTCATTTTCCCTATGGGATCCGGTAAGCCATTTTTATTCAGACAGTAAATAAGGGCTTCACAAGGGTTTATTAAGACTGTAGACATTTTCTGGGCTAAATCGATCATATTTACACATATTTAGCCTTGAGGAATCATTTAATCTGGGTATTTTTTGTAAAATAATATCGTCAGGCACTGTTTTAGACACTTTATTCTATAGGGGCTTTCCCTAATCATAGTCAGAGCCTCATTTTCGCGCCGGTATGGCGCACTTGTTTTTGAGAACAGCATGGCATGCAGCTGCATGTGTGTGGAGCTCTGATACATAGAAAAGTCTTTCTGAAGGCATCATTTGGTATCGTATTCCCCTTTGGGCTTGGTTGGGTCTCAGCAAAGCAGATTCCAGGGACTGTAAAGGGGTTAAATATAAAAACGGCTCCGGTTCCGTTATTTTAAGGGTTAAAGCTTCCAAATTTGGTGTGCAATACTTTTAAGGCTTTAAGACACTGTGGTGAAATTTTGGTGAATTTTGAACAATTCCTTCATACTTTTTCGCAATTGCAGTAATAAAGTGTGTTCAGTTTAAAATTTAAAGTGACAGTAACGGTTTTATTTTAAAACGTTTTTTGTGCTTTGTTATCAAGTTTATGCCTGTTTAACATGTCTGAACTACCAGATAGATTGTGTTCTGACTGTGGGGAAGCCAAGGTTCCTTCTCATTTAAATAGATGTGATTTATGTCATAAAAAATTTAGTAAAAATGATGCCCAAGATGATTCCTCAAGTGAGGGGAGTAAGCATGGTACTGCATCATCCCCTCCTTCGTCTACACCAGTCTTGCCCATACAGGAGGCCCCTAGTACATCTAGCGCGCCAATACTCCTTACTATGCAACAATTAACGGCTGTAATGGATAATTCTATCAAAAACATTTTAGCCAATATGCCCACTTATCAGCGAAAGCGCGACTGCTCTGTTTTAGAAAATACTGAAGAGCATGAGGACGCTGATGATATTGTTTCTGAAGGGCCCCTACACCAGTCTGAGGGGGCCAGGGAGGTTTTGTCTGAGGGAGAAATTTCAGATTCAGGAAAAATTTCTCAACAAGCTGAACCTGATGTGATTACTTTTAAATTTAAGTTGGAACATCTCCGCGCTCTACTTCAGGAGGTGTTATCCAATTTGGATGATTGTGATTATCTGGTCATTCCAGAAACACTATGTAAAATGGACAAGTTCCTAGAGGCCCCGGGGCCCCCCGAAGCTTTTCCTATATCCAAGCGGGTGGCGTACATTGTTAATAAAGAATGGGACAGGCCCGGTATACCTTTCGTACCTCCCCCCATATTTAAAAAATTGTTTCCTATAGTCGACCCCAGAAAGGACTTATGGCAGACAGTCCCCAAGGTCGAGGGGGCGGTTTCTACTCTAAACAAGCGCGCCACTATACCCATAGAAGATAGTTGTGCTTTCCAAGATCCTATGGATAAAAAATTAGAAGGTTTGCTAAAAAAGATGTTTGTTCAGCAAGGTTACCTTCTACAACCAATTGCATGCATTGTCCCTGTCACTACAGCCGCGTGTTTCTGGTTCGATGAGCTAGAAAAGGCGATTATTAGTAATTCTTCTTCTTATGAGGAGATTATGGACAGAATTCGTGCTCTTAAATTGGCTAATTCTTTCACCCTAGACGCCACCTTGCAATTGGCTAGGTTAGCGGCGAAAAATTCTGGGTTTGCTATTGTGGCGCGCAGAGCGCTTTGGTTAAAATCTTGGTCAGCGGATGCGTCTTCCAAGAACAAATTGCTTGACATTCCTTTCAAGGGGAAAACACTGTTTGGCCCTGACTTGAAAGAGATTATCTCTGATATCACTGGGGGCAAGGGCCACGCCCTTCCTCAGGATAGGTCTTTCAAGGCCAAAAATAAACCTAATTTTCGTCCCTTTCGCAGAAACGGACCAGCCCCAAGTGCTACGTCCTCTAAGCAGGAGGGTAATACTTCTCAAGCCAATCCAGCCTGGAGACCTATGCAAGGCTGGAACAAAGGAAAGCAGGCCAAGAAACCTGCCACTGCTCCCAAGACAGCATGAGATGCGGGCCCCCGATCCGGGACCGGATTTGGTGGGGGGCAGACTCTCTCTCTTCACTCAGGCTTGGGCAAGAGATGTTCTGGATCCTTGGGCGCTAGAAATAGTCTCCCAAGGTTATCTTCTGGAAGTGATTCATCCTGTTCCATTAAGAGAACGAGGGATGGGGTTCTACTCCAATCTGTTCGTAGTTCCCAAAAAAGAGGGAACGTTCAGACCAATCTTAGATCTCAAGATCCTAAACAAGTTTCTCAAGGTTCCATCGTCCAAAATGGAAACCATTCGAACAATCCTTCCATCCAGGAAGGTCAATTCTTGACCACGGTGGATTTAAAGGATGCGTATCTACATATTCCTGTCCACAAGGAACATCATCGGTTCCTAAGGTTCGCATTCCTGGACAAGCATTACCAGTTCGTGGCGCTTCCTTTCGGATTAGCCACTGCTCCAAGGATTTTCTCAAAGGTACTAGGGTCCCTGCTGGCGGTGCTAAGACCAAGGGGCATTGCTGTAGTACCTTACTTGGACGACATTCTGATTCAAGCGTCGTCCCTTCCTCAAGCAAAGGCTCACACGGACATAGTCCTGGCCTTTCTCAGATCTCACGGATGGAAAGTGAACGTGGAAAAGAGTTCTCTATCTCCGTCGACAAGAGTTCCCTTCTTGGGAACAATAATAGACTCCTTAGAAATGAGGATTTTTCTGACAGAGACCAGAAAAACAAAACTTCTAAACTCTTGTCGGATACTTCATTCCGTTCCTCTTCCTTCCATAGCGCAGTGCATGGAAGTGATAGGTTTGATGGTAGCGGCAATGGACATAGTTCCTTTTGCGCGCATTCATCTAAGACCATTACAACTGTGTATGCTCAGTCAGTGGAATGGGGACTATACAGACTTGTCTCCGAAGATACAAGTAAATCAGAGGACCAGAGACTCACTCCGTTGGTGGCTGTCCCTGGACAACCTGTCACAAGGGGTGACCTCCCGCAGACCAGAGTGGGTCATTGTCACGACCGACGCCAGTCTGATGGGCTGGGGCGCGGTCTGGGGATCCCTGAAAGCTCAGGGTCTTTGGTCTCGGGAAGAATCTCTTCTACCGATAAATATTCTGGAACTGAGAGCGATATTCAATGCTCTCAAGGCTTGGCCTCAGCTAGCGAGGGCCAAGTTCATACGGTTTCAATCAGACAACATGACGACTGTTGCGTACATCAACCATCAGGGGGGAACAAGGAGTTCCCTGGCGATGGAAGAAGTGACCAGAATCATTCAATGGGCGGAGACTCGCTCCTGCCACCTGTCTGCAATCCACATCCCAGGAGTGGAAAATTGGGAAGCGGATTTTCTGAGTCGTCAGACATTGCATCCGGGGGAGTGGGAACTCCATCCGGAAATCTTTGCCCAAATCACTCAACTGTGGGGCATTCCAGACATGGATCTGATGGCCTCTCGTCAGAACTTCAAGGTTCCTTGCTACGGGTCCAGATCCAGGGATCCCAAGGCGACTCTAGTAGATGCACTAGTAGCACCTTGGACCTTCAAACTAGCCTATGTATTCCCGCCGTTTCCTCTCATCCCCAGGCTGGTAGCCAGGATCAATCAGGAGAGGGCGTCGGTGATCTTGATAGCTCCTGCGTGGCCACGCAGGACTTGGTATGCAGATCTGGTGAATATGTCATCGGCTCCACCATGGAAGCTACCTTTGAGACGAGACCTTCTTGTTCAAGGTCCGTTCGAACATCCGAATCTGGTCCCACTCCAGCTGACTGCTTGGAGATTGAACGCTTGATCTTATCAAAGCGAGGGTTCTCAGATTCTGTTATTGATACTCTTGTTCAGGCCAGAAAGCCTGTAACTAGAAAAATTTACCACAAAATTTGGAAAAAATATATCTGTTGGTGTGAATCTAAAGGATTCCCTTGGGACAAGGTTAAGATTCCTAAGAGTCTATCCTTCCTTCGAGAAGGATTGGAAAAAGGATTATCTGCAAGTTCCTTGATGGGACAGATTTCTGCCTTGTCTGTGTTACTTCACAAAAAGCTGGCAGCTGTGCCAGATGTTCAAGCCTTTGTTCAGGCTCTGGTTAGAATCAAGCCTGTTTACAAACCTTTGACTCCTCCTTGGAGTCTCAACTTAGTTCTTTCAGTTCTTCAGGGGGTTCCGTTTGAACCCTTACATTCCGTTGATATTAAGTTATTATCTTGGAAAGTTTTGTTTTTGGTTGCAATTTCTTCTGCTAGAAGAGTTTCAGAATTATCTGCTCTGCAGTGTTCTCCTCCTTATCTGGTGTTCCATGCAGATACGGTGGTTTTACGTACTAACCTGGTTTTCTTCCAAAAGTTGTTTCTAACAAAAACATTAACCAGGAGATAGTCGTGCCTTCTCTGTGTCCGAAACCAGTTTCGAAGAAGGAACGTTTGTTGCACAATTTGGATGTTGTTCGCGCTCTAAAATTCTATTTAGATGCTACAAAGGATTTTAGACAAACATCTTCCTTGTTTGTTGTTTATTCTGGTAAAAGGAGAGGTCAAAAAGCAACTTCTACCTCTCTCTCTTTTTGGATTAAAAGCATCATCAGATTGGCTTACGAGACTGCCGGACGGCAGCCTCCTGAAAGGATCACAGCTCCTTCCACTAGGGCTGTGGCTTCCACATGGGCCTTCAAGAACGAGGCTTCTGTTGATCAGATATGTAGGGCAGCGACTTGGTCTTCACTGCACACTTTTGCCAAATTTTACAAGTTTGATACTTTTGCTTCTTCTGAGGCTATTTTTGGGAGAAAGGTTTTGCAAGCCGTGGTGCCTTCCATTTAGGTGACCTGATTTGCTCCCTCCCTTCATCCGTGTCCTAAAGCTTTGGTATTGGTTCCCACAAGTAAGGATGACGCCGTGGACCGGACACACCTATGTTGGAGAAAACAGAATTTATGTTTACCTGATAAATTACTTTCTCCAACGGTGTGTCCGGTCCACGGCCCGCCCTGGTTTTTTAATCAGGTCTGATAATTTATTTTCTTTAACTACAGTCACCACGGTATCATATGGTTTCTCCTATGCAAATATTCCTCCTTAACGTCGGTCGAATGACTGGGGTAGGCGGAGCCTAGGAGGGATCATGTGACCAGCTTTGCTGGGCTCTTTGCCATTTCCTGTTGGGGAAGAGAATATCCCACAAGTAAGGATGACGCCGTGGACCGGACACACCGTTGGAGAAAGTAATTTATCAGGTAAACATAAATTCTGTTTTTTTGACAATTGAACTCACTTTGTCACTCTGTTTATTGTAGGTCGATATAAATCTAATGGTGTCAGATTCTGAGTCACATTTTTTGTTAGGTTTGAGTAGTTCTTGTCTATTTTTCTTTAGTGCTTTGTTGTAAGCTTTGGCTAATGATTTCCTAGAGTAGCCTCTTTTTAGTAGTCTTTCTTTTAGTTCCAAGGCTGCCTTTTTGAAAGAGGAGATGTCTGCAGTTTCTCCTTATTCTCAGAAATTCTCCATAGGGGAGGCTATTTATCGTGGATGGATGGTGATTACTTTCTGCATGTAAGATATTATTTGTTGCAGTAGCTTTTCTGTATGTCTCTGTCACCAATTTTTTATCACACTTGGAAATAGTTAATTTATATGTGAGAAATAACCCAAAGGGATTATCATTAAGTAACTTGAAAAGCTATTCCAATATTTCTATCGGACCCTCCCATATGTGGAAAATATCATCTATATACCTGGACCAGTGGGAGATATATTGTATATATTGGTTCAGATTGTCATTGAACACAATCATCTCTTCCCACCAGCCCAGGTATATATTTGCATAAGTCGGTGCACAGGATGTGCCCATTGCGGTACCGCAAACTTGAAGAAAGAAATTATCATCAAACACAAAGTAGTTGTGTGTCAATACAAACTTGAGTAGTCTGATGACAAAGTCTTTTGGTTAGTTGGTCCATATCTTTTTCCTTTTGTAAAAAGTGAGCTACTGCTCTGATACCCCACTCAGTTTTAATACTCGTATACAGGGACTCAACGTCACAAGTTACTAGTATGAAATGTTGTGTCATTTCGATGTTTTGCATCTTATTTAGGATATGCATCGTGTCTCTCGTATATGATGGTAATGCATCCACTATTTTTCTCAATCTGGCATCAACATATTTACTAGCCTTTTTAGTGAGTGACCCTATGCCAGAGACAATGGGTCTCCCCGGTGGGCAGGAAATATTTTTATGGATCTTAGGCAATAGGTACATCGTAGCTACTCTAGGATTATTGACAGTTAGATATTTGTGTTCTTTTTGGTGAATAATTTTGTCATTCTAAAACTCCAGAATAATAAAACCCAACCCCCCCCTCCAAAAAAAAATTCCTATTCTAAGGGGCCTATTTATCATATGTCTGTCAGACCTGGAGACTCACGGCCAATCGGCTGCCAGCAGGGGGTTGTCAATCAACCCGATCGTACTCGATCGGGTTGATTTCCGGCGATTTCTGTCCACCTCATCAGAGCAGGCAGACAGGGTTATGGAGCAGCAGTTTAGACCGCTGCTCCATAACTTGTGTTTCACACACAAAACACGGGCCCTTACGGAGCTTGATAAATGGGCCCCTAAAACTAAACCATATTTAGTTTATTATTTAAATAAATGTTTTAACAGTGATGTAAAGAGAAATGGCATATGATCAGGTGCTGGACAGGGAAGGCTCAAAGTATATACAGTGCATATTTGTGTTTGTGTGTGAGTATGTATGTTTATATATATGTGTGTGTGTATATATATATATATATATATATATATACATATACATACATACATAAAAGAAATCCTGACTGACTGACTCATCAACGCCCAGCTAAAACCGATTAACCTAGGAACGTCAAATTTGAATACTACGTTGTTTTTATGACGTAGGCAACCACTAAGGAAGGATTTTTGGAAATTACGTCCCTAAGGGGGTGAAAAAGGGGGTGCATTTTTTATGAGGATACCTATATCACAAAAACCAACTATGCTACAGGCGTGAAAATTAGTATTTAGATTCTCCTTTAAAAATAAGGAAACATATATTTTACCATTTCCCCAAAATCCAGTAAACACAGTAGATTTGCATAATCAACAAATGCAAGATAACAAGACAATACAATAGCATTTACTCTGAATTTTAAATTAGTAGAATTTTTTCTAACAAATTTCAAAGTTATGTCTATTTCCACTCCCCCTGTACCATGTGATAGCAATTAGCCAATCACAAATGCATATACGTATAGTCTGTGAATTCTTGCACATGCTCAGTAGGAGCTGGTGACTCAAAAAGTGTAAATATAAAAGACTGTGCACATTTTTTTAATGGAAGTAAATTGGAAAGTTGTTTCAAATTACATGCTGTATCGGAATCATGAAAATTTAATATGACCTGAGTGTCCCTTTAAGGGGGGTCAAAAGGGGGGCTGATTTATGAGGAAACCTATATCTCAAAAACCGACAATGTTACAGACGTGAAAATTGGTATTTAAATTATCCTTGAAAAATAAGGAAATAAGTTTTTTACCATTTCCCCAAAATCCACTTAAGGGGGGTCAAAAGGGGGGGGGGTGATTTATGAGGAAACCTATATCTCAAAAACCAAAGATGTTACAGACGTGAAAATTGGTATTTAGATTCTCCTTGAAAAATAAAGAAATATGTGTTTTAACATTACGCTAAAATCCACTTAAGGGGGGTCAAAAGGGGGGGGGGGCTGATTTATGAGGATGCCTATATCTAAAAAACCAAAGATGTTACAGTCGTAAAAATTGGTATTTAGATTCTCCTTGAAAAATAAAGAAACACTTTATTTACCATTTCCCCAAAATCCACTTAAGGGGGTCAAAAGTCCACTTAAGGGTGTCAAAAGAGGGGGGGCTGATTTATAAGGATACCTATATCTCAAAAACCAAAGCTGTTACAGACGTGAACATTGGTATTTAGATTCTCCTTAAAAAATAAAGAAATATGTGTTTTAACATTTCCCGAAAATCCACTTAAGGGGGGTCAAAAGGGGGTTTGATTTATGTGGATACCTATATCTCCAAAACCAAAGATGATACAGACGTGAAAATTGGTATTTAGATTATCCTTGAAAAATAAAGAAATACATGGGTTTTTTACATTTCCTGAAAATCCAGTTTAGGAGGGTCAAAGGGGGGGGGGGGTGATTTATGATGATGCCTATGTCTCAAAAAACAAAGATGCTACAGACGTGAAAATTGGTATTTAGATTATCCTTGAAAAATAAGGAAATAGGTGTTTTAACATTTACTGATAATCCACTTAAGGGGGGTCAAAATGGGGAGGCTGATTTATGAGGATACCTATATCTCAAAATCCAAAGATGTTACAGACATGAAAATTGGTATTTACATTCTCCTTTTAAAAAAAAAAAAGAAACTGTTTTTAACATTTCCCAAAAATCTACTTATGGGGGGTCAAAGGGGGGGGGGGGGTTATTTATGAGGAAAAGTCAAAGGGGGGGGGGGGTGATTTATGAGGATACCTATTTCTCAAAACCCAAAGATGTTAGACGTGACAATTGGTATTTACATTCTCCTTTAAAAATAAAGAAACATGTGTTTTACCATTTCCCAAACATCCACTTAAGGGGGGTCAAAAGGGGGGGGGGGGCTGATTTATGAGGATACCTATATCTCAAAAAACAAAGATGTTACAGACATGAAAATTGGTATTTAGATTACAAGAAACACAGAAAATTAACGAAAACTCAAGAAGTTCATGTCAGCAAAAGTGTGCAACCCGAATGGGCACACACGTGAGGGCGCAAAATTCATGCAAGCGAAGCCGTGGGCAAAACCTAGTATATATATATATCTAGGGCTACACTTCAAGAGTGTCATATGACACAAACACTAATTGGATGTTTATTGGAATTGACATAACAAAATTCATCCCATTGGGCTTGCATAACATTGTAATAGAAGCATTACTATAGGTACAGATTTAACCCTTTTCACAGATAAATAAAAAACAAAAAGGTAGACATATACTTTTCTCTTGTTAAGTGTATCCAGTCCACGGATCATCCATTACTTGTGGGATATTCTCCTTCCCAACAGGAAGTTGCAAGAGGATCACCTACAGCAGAGCTGCTATATAGCTCCTCCCCTCACTGCCATATACAGTCATTCTCTTGCAACTCTCAACAAAGATGGACGTAGTAAGAGGAGAGTGGTGTATTATAGTTAGTTTTTTAACTTCAATCAAAAGTTTGTTATTTTTAAATGGTACCGGAGTGTACTGTTTCATCTCAGGCAGCATTAGAAGAAGAATCTGCCTGTGATTTCTATGCTCTTAGCAGAAGTAACTAAGATCCACTGCCGTTCTCACATATTCTAAGGAGTGAGGTAACTTCAGAGGGGGAATGGCGTGCAGGTTTTCCTGCAATAAGGTATGTGCAGTTAATATATTTCTAGGGATGGAATTTGCTCGAAAAATGCTGCTGATACCAGATTAATGTAAGTTAAGCCTTAAATGCAGTGATAGCGACTGGTATCAGGCTTATTAACAGAGATACATACTCTTATAAAAGTGTAATATAAAACGTTTGCTGGCATGTTAATCGTTTTTATATATGTTTGGTGACAAAACTTATTGGGGCCTAGTTTTTTTCCACATGGCTGGCTTGATTTTTGCCTAGAAACAGTTTCCTGAAGCTTTCCACTGTTGCAATATGAGTGGGAAGGGCCTATTTTAGTGCTTTTCTGTGCAGATAAAAATACTGACAGAGACATTCAGCTTCCCTCTGCATGATACAGGACATCTCTGAAGGGCTCAAAAGGCTTCAAAGTCGTGTTTGAGGAGGGTAACAATCACAGTAGACTGTGGCAGTTGTTGTGACTGTTTAAAAAACGTTTTTGTCATTTATTATTCTGTTTTTGTTAATAAGGGGTTAATCATCCATTTGCAAGTGGGTGCAATGCTCTGCTGACTTGTTACATACACTGTAAAATTTTTGTTAGTGTAACTGCCTTTTTTCACTGTTATTTCAAATTTTGTCAAAATTTGTTTCTCTTAAAGGCACAGTAACGTTTTTTATATTGCTTGTTAACTTGCTTTAAAGTGTTTTCAAAGCTTGCTAGTCTCATTGCTAGTCTGTACAAACATGTCTGAAACAGAGGATACTTGTTCATTATGTTTAAAAGCCATGGTGGAGCCCCATAGGAGAATGTGTACTAAATGTATTGATTTCACCTTAAACAGTAAAGATCAGTCTTTATCTATAAAAGAATTGTCACCAGAGGGGTCTGTCGAGGGGGAAGTTATGCCGACTAACTCTCCCCACGTGTCGGACCCTTCGCCTCCCGCTCAAGGGACGCACGCTAATATGGCACCAAGTACATCAGGGACGCCCATAGCGATTACTTTGCAGGACATGGCTGCAATCATGAATAATACCCTGTCAGAGGTATTATCCAGATTGCCTGAATTGAGAGGCAAGCGCGATAGCTCTGGGGTTAGACGAGATACAGAGCGCGTAGATGATGTAAGAGCCATGTCTGATACTGCGTCACAATATGCAGAACCTGAGGACGGAGAGCTTCAGTCTGTGGGTGACGTCTCTGAATCGGGGAGACCTGATTCAGAGATTTCTCATTTTAAATTTAAGCTTGAGAACCTCCGTGTATTGCTTGGGGAGGTATTAGCTGCTCTGAATGACAGTGACACAATTGCAGTGCCAGAGAAATTGTGTAGGCTGGATAAATACTATGCAGTGCCGTTGAGTACTGATGTTTTTCCAATACCTAAAAGGCTTACAGAAATTATTAGTAAGGAGTGGGATAGGCCCGGTGTGCCCTTTTCCCCACCTCCTATATTTAGAAAAATATTTCCAATAGATGCCACTACACGGGACTTATAGCAGACTGTCCCTAAGGTGGAGGGAGCAGTTTCTACTTTAGCAAAGTGTACCACTATCCCGGTTGAGGACAGTTGTGCTTTTTCGGATCCAATGGATAAAAAATTAGAGGGTTACCTTAAGAAAATGTTTATTCAACAAGGTTTTATTTTACAGCCCCTTGCATGCATTGCGCCTGTCACTGCTGCGGCGGCATTCTGGTTTGAGGCCCTGGAAGAGGCCATCCATACAGCTCCATTGACTGAAATTGTTGACAAGCTTAGAACTCTTAAGCTAGCTAACTCATTTGTTTCTGATGCCATTGTTCATTTGACTAAACTAACTGCTAAGAATTCCGGATTCGCCATCCAGGCGCGTAGGACGCTATGGCTCAAATCCTGGTCAGCTGATGTGACTTCAAAGTCTAAATTACTCAACATTCCTTTCAAGGGGCAGACCTTATTCGGGCCTGGTTTGAAAGAAATTATTGCTGACATTACTGGAGGTAAGGGTCATACCCTTCCTCAGGACAGGGCCAAATCAAAGGCCAAACAGTCTAATTTTCGTGCCTTTCGAAATTTCAAGGCAGGTGCAGCATCAACTTCCTCTGCTTCAAAACAAGAGGGAACTTTTACTCAATCCAAGCAGGCCTGGAAACCTAACCAGTCCTGGAACAAGGGCAAGCAGGCCAGAAAGCCTGCTGCTGCCTCTAAGACAGCATGAAGGAGCGGCCCCCTATCCGACAACGGATCTAGTAGGGGGCAGACTCTCTCTCTTCGCCCAGGCGTGGGCAAGAGATGTTCAGGATCCCTGGGTGTTGGAGATCATATCTCAGGGATATCTTCTGGACTTCAAAGCTTCTCCTCCACAAGGGAGATTTCACCTTTCAAGATTATCTGCAAACCAGATAAAGGAAGAGGCAATACAATAGCATTTACTCTGAATTTTAAATTAGTAGAATTTTTTCTAACAAATTTCAAAGTTATGTCTATTTCCACTCCCCCTGTACCATGTGATAGCAATTAGCCAATCACAAATGCATATACGTATAGTCTGTGAATTCTTGCACATGCTCAGTAGGAGCTGGTGACTCAAAAAGTGTAAATATAAAAGACTGTGCACATTTTTTTAATGGAAGTAAATTGGAAAGTTGTTTCAAATTACATGCTGTATCGGAATCATGAAAATTTAATATGACCTGAGTGTCCCTTTAAGGGGGGTCAAAAGGGGGGCTGATTTATGAGGAAACCTATATCTCAAAAACCGACAATGTTACAGACGTGAAAATTGGTATTTAAATTATCCTTGAAAAATAAGGAAATAAGTTTTTTACCATTTCCCCAAAATCCACTTAAGGGGGGTCAAAAGGGGGGGGGGTGATTTATGAGGAAACCTATATCTCAAAAACCAAAGATGTTACAGACGTGAAAATTGGTATTTAGATTCTCCTTGAAAAATAAAGAAATATGTGTTTTAACATTACGCTAAAATCCACTTAAGGGGGGTCAAAAGGGGGGGGGGGGCTGATTTATGAGGATGCCTATATCTAAAAAACCAAAGATGTTACAGTCGTAAAAATTGGTATTTAGATTCTCCTTGAAAAATAAAGAAACACTTTATTTACCATTTCCCCAAAATCCACTTAAGGGGGTCAAAAGTCCACTTAAGGGTGTCAAAAGAGGGGGGGCTGATTTATAAGGATACCTATATCTCAAAAACCAAAGCTGTTACAGACGTGAACATTGGTATTTAGATTCTCCTTAAAAAATAAAGAAATATGTGTTTTAACATTTCCCGAAAATCCACTTAAGGGGGGTCAAAAGGGGGTTTGATTTATGTGGATACCTATATCTCCAAAACCAAAGATGATACAGACGTGAAAATTGGTATTTAGATTATCCTTGAAAAATAAAGAAATACATGGGTTTTTTACATTTCCTGAAAATCCAGTTTAGGAGGGTCAAAGGGGGGGGGGGGGTGATTTATGATGATGCCTATGTCTCAAAAAACAAAGATGCTACAGACGTGAAAATTGGTATTTAGATTATCCTTGAAAAATAAGGAAATAGGTGTTTTAACATTTACTGATAATCCACTTAAGGGGGGTCAAAATGGGGAGGCTGATTTATGAGGATACCTATATCTCAAAATCCAAAGATGTTACAGACATGAAAATTGGTATTTACATTCTCCTTTTAAAAAAAAAAAAGAAACTGTTTTTAACATTTCCCAAAAATCTACTTATGGGGGGTCAAAGGGGGGGGGGGTTATTTATGAGGAAAAGTCAAAGGGGGGGGGGGTGATTTATGAGGATACCTATTTCTCAAAACCCAAAGATGTTAGACGTGACAATTGGTATTTACATTCTCCTTTAAAAATAAAGAAACATGTGTTTTACCATTTCCCAAACATCCACTTAAGGGGGGTCAAAAGGGGGGGGGGGCTGATTTATGAGGATACCTATATCTCAAAAAACAAAGATGTTACAGACATGAAAATTGGTATTTAGATTACAAGAAACACAGAAAATTAACGAAAACTCAAGAAGTTCATGTCAGCAAAAGTGTGCAACCCGAATGGGCACACACGTGAGGGCGCAAAATTCATGCAAGCGAAGCCGTGGGCAAAACCTAGTATATATATATATCTAGGGCTACACTTCAAGAGTGTCATATGACACAAACACTAATTGGATGTTTATTGGAATTGACATAACAAAATTCATCCCATTGGGCTTGCATAACATTGTAATAGAAGCATTACTATAGGTACAGATTTAACCCTTTTCACAGATAAATAAAAAACAAAAAGGTAGACATATACTTTTCTCTTGTTAAGTGTATCCAGTCCACGGATCATCCATTACTTGTGGGATATTCTCCTTCCCAACAGGAAGTTGCAAGAGGATCACCTACAGCAGAGCTGCTATATAGCTCCTCCCCTCACTGCCATATACAGTCATTCTCTTGCAACTCTCAACAAAGATGGACGTAGTAAGAGGAGAGTGGTGTATTATAGTTAGTTTTTTAACTTCAATCAAAAGTTTGTTATTTTTAAATGGTACCGGAGTGTACTGTTTCATCTCAGGCAGCATTAGAAGAAGAATCTGCCTGTGATTTCTATGATCTTAGCAGAAGTAACTAAGATCCACTGCCGTTCTCACATATTCTAAGGAGTGAGGTAACTTCAGAGGGGGAATGGCGTGCAGGTTTTCCTGCAATAAGGTATGTGCAGTTAATATATTTCTAGGGATGGAATTTGCTCGAAAAATGCTGCTGATACCAGATTAATGTAAGTTAAGCCTTAAATGCAGTGATAGCGACTGGTATCAGGCTTATTAACAGAGATACATACTCTTATAAAAGTGTAATATAAAACGTTTGCTGGCATGTTAATCGTTTTTATATATGTTTGGTGACAAAACTTATTGGGGCCTAGTTTTTTTCCACATGGCTGGCTTGATTTTTGCCTAGAAACAGTTTCCTGAAGCTTTCCACTGTTGCAATATGAGTGGGAAGGGCCTATTTTAGTGCTTTTCTGTGCAGATAAAAATACTGACAGAGACATTCAGCTTCCCTCTGCATGATACAGGACATCTCTGAAGGGCTCAAAAGGCTTCAAAGTCGTGTTTGAGGAGGGTAACAATCACAGTAGACTGTGGCAGTTGTTGTGACTGTTTAAAAAACGTTTTTGTCATTTATTATTCTGTTTTTGTTAATAAGGGGTTAATCATCCATTTGCAAGTGGGTGCAATGCTCTGCTGACTTGTTACATACACTGTAAAATTTTTGTTAGTGTAACTGCCTTTTTTCACTGTTATTTCAAATTTTGTCAAAATTTGTTTCTCTTAAAGGCACAGTAACGTTTTTTATATTGCTTGTTAACTTGCTTTAAAGTGTTTTCAAAGCTTGCTAGTCTCATTGCTAGTCTGTACAAACATGTCTGAAACAGAGGATACTTGTTCATTATGTTTAAAAGCCATGGTGGAGCCCCATAGGAGAATGTGTACTAAATGTATTGATTTCACCTTAAACAGTAAAGATCAGTCTTTATCTATAAAAGAATTGTCACCAGAGGGGTCTGTCGAGGGGGAAGTTATGCCGACTAACTCTCCCCACGTGTCGGACCCTTCGCCTCCCGCTCAAGGGACGCACGCTAATATGGCACCAAGTACATCAGGGACGCCCATAGCGATTACTTTGCAGGACATGGCTGCAATCATGAATAATACCCTGTCAGAGGTATTATCCAGATTGCCTGAATTGAGAGGCAAGCGCGATAGCTCTGGGGTTAGACGAGATACAGAGCGCGTAGATGATGTAAGAGCCATGTCTGATACTGCGTCACAATATGCAGAACCTGAGGACGGAGAGCTTCAGTCTGTGGGTGACGTCTCTGAATCGGGGAGACCTGATTCAGAGATTTCTCATTTTAAATTTAAGCTTGAGAACCTCCGTGTATTGCTTGGGGAGGTATTAGCTGCTCTGAATGACAGTGACACAATTGCAGTGCCAGAGAAATTGTGTAGGCTGGATAAATACTATGCAGTGCCGTTGAGTACTGATGTTTTTCCAATACCTAAAAGGCTTACAGAAATTATTAGTAAGGAGTGGGATAGGCCCGGTGTGCCCTTTTCCCCACCTCCTATATTTAGAAAAATATTTCCAATAGATGCCACTACACGGGACTTATAGCAGACTGTCCCTAAGGTGGAGGGAGCAGTTTCTACTTTAGCAAAGTGTACCACTATCCCGGTTGAGGACAGTTGTGCTTTTTCGGATCCAATGGATAAAAAATTAGAGGGTTACCTTAAGAAAATGTTTATTCAACAAGGTTTTATTTTACAGCCCCTTGCATGCATTGCGCCTGTCACTGCTGCGGCGGCATTCTGGTTTGAGGCCCTGGAAGAGGCCATCCATACAGCTCCATTGACTGAAATTGTTGACAAGCTTAGAACTCTTAAGCTAGCTAACTCATTTGTTTCTGATGCCATTGTTCATTTGACTAAACTAACTGCTAAGAATTCCGGATTCGCCATCCAGGCGCGTAGGACGCTATGGCTCAAATCCTGGTCAGCTGATGTGACTTCAAAGTCTAAATTACTCAACATTCCTTTCAAGGGGCAGACCTTATTCGGGCCTGGTTTGAAAGAAATTATTGCTGACATTACTGGAGGTAAGGGTCATACCCTTCCTCAGGACAGGGCCAAATCAAAGGCCAAACAGTCTAATTTTCGTGCCTTTCGAAATTTCAAGGCAGGTGCAGCATCAACTTCCTCTGCTTCAAAACAAGAGGGAACTTTTACTCAATCCAAGCAGGCCTGGAAACCTAACCAGTCCTGGAACAAGGGCAAGCAGGCCAGAAAGCCTGCTGCTGCCTCTAAGACAGCATGAAGGAGCGGCCCCCTATCCGACAACGGATCTAGTAGGGGGCAGACTCTCTCTCTTCGCCCAGGCGTGGGCAAGAGATGTTCAGGATCCCTGGGTGTTGGAGATCATATCTCAGGGATATCTTCTGGACTTCAAAGCTTCTCCTCCACAAGGGAGATTTCACCTTTCAAGATTATCTGCAAACCAGATAAAGGAAGAGGCATTTCTAAGCTGCGTACAAGATCTCCTTGTAATGGGAGTGATCCATCCAGTTCCGCGGACGGAACAAGGACAGGGGTTTTATTCAAATCTGTTTGTGGTTCCCAAAAAAGAGGGAACCTTCAGACCAATTTTGGATTTAAAGATCCTAAACAAATTCCTCAGAGTTCCGTCATTCAAGATGGAAACTATTCGAACCATTTTACCCATGATCCAAGAGGGTCAGTACATGACCACAGTGGACTTAAAGGATGCCTACCTTCACATTCCGATTCACAAGAATCATCATCAGTTCCTGAGGTTTGCCTTTCTAGACAGGCATTACCAATGTGTAGCTCTTCCATTCGGGTTGGCTACAGCCCCAAGAATTTTTACAAAGGTTCTGGGCTCACTTCTGGCGGTCCTAAGACCGCGAGGCATAGCGGTGGCTCCTTACCTGGACGATATCCTGATAAAGGCGTCAAGCTTTCAAATTGCCAAATTTCATACAGAGATAGTTCTGGCATTCCTGAGGTCGCATGGGTGGAAAGTGAACGAAGAAAAGAGGTCTCTATCTCCTCTCACGAGGGTTTCCTTCCTAGGGACTCTAATAGATTCTGTAGAAATGAAAATTTACCTGACGGAGTCCAGGTTATCAAAACTTCTAAATGCTTGCCGTGTTCTTCACTCCATTCCGCGCCCCACGATGGCTCAGTGCATGGAAGTAATCGGCTTAATGGTAGCGGCGATGGACATAGTGCCATTCGCGTGCCTGCATCTCAGACCGCTGCAATTATGCATGCTCAGTCAGTGGAATGGGGATTACACATATTTGTCCCCTCTACTAAATCTGGATCAGGAAACCAGAGATTCTCTTCTCTGGTGGTTATCTCGGGCCCATCTGTCCAAGGGTATGACCTTTCGCAGACCAGATTGGACAATTGTAACAACAGATGCCAGCCTTCTAGGTTGGGGTGCAGTCTGGAACTCCCTGAAGGCTCAGGGTTCATGGACTCAGGAGGAGAAACTCCTCCCAATAAATATTCTGGAGTTAAGAGCAATATTCAATGCTCTTCTGGCTTGGCCTCAGCTAGCAACACTGAGGTTCATCAGATTTCAGTCGGACAACATCACGACTGTGGCTTACATCAACCATCAAGGGGGAACCAGGAGTTCCCTAGCGATGTCAGAAGTCTCCAAGATAATTCGCTGGGCAGAGACTCACTCTTGCCACCTGTCAGCGATCCATATCCCATGTGTAGAGAACTGGGAGACGGATTTTCTAAGTCATCAGACTTTTCATCCGGGGGAATGGGAACTCCATCCGGAGGTGTTTGCTCAATTGGTTCTCCGTTGGGGCAAACCAGAATTGGATCTCATGGCGTCTCGCCAGAACGCCAAGCTTCCTTGTTACGGATCCAGGTCCAGGGACCCAGAAGCGGCACTGATAGATGCTCTAGCAGCGCCTTGGTTCTTCAACCTGGCTTATGTGTTTCCACCGTTTCCTCTGCTCCCTCGTCTGATTGCCAAAATCAAACAGGAAAGAGCATCGGTGATATTGATAGCGCTTGCGTGGCCATGCAGGACCTGGTATGCAGACCTAGTGGACATGTCATCCTTTCCACCATGGACTCTGCCTCTGAGACAAGACCTTCTAATACAAGGTCCTTTCAATCATCCGAATCTACTTTCTCTGAGACTGACTGCATGGAGATTGAACGCTTGATCCTATCAAAGCGTGGCTTCTCCGAGTCAGTAATTGATACCTTAAAGGGACAGTTCACCCAAAAACTTTCTCCCCTTTAAATTATTCCCAATGATCCTTTTTACCTGCTAGAGTGTATTAAATTGGTTGCAAGTAACTCCTTTACACATATTTCAGCATTTGAAATAGCTGATTTAGCTTGTGGTTTCCCAACCTATACTGAAAGTTTTGATACTGGCGTATAAGCTATTGACAAGCCTAAGTAAACACAGTCAGCAGAAGAGATTACACTGTCAGTGGGGGGCATGATAGTTAAGTAATAAAATGATAATTTTCCATTGTTCTCTCTATGTATTGAGCTTTGGTGTTCCAGACAAATATAAGATAAGGAAGCAAGTCTGTGTACATAAAAGTGATAACATAATGAGATCTGATATTGCCTGAAGCTCAACCCATTGTAATAGGCTGTGGTTTCAAAGCACAAAACCAGCTACTTCAGATACACAAATAAACCCGAAAATGCAATTTCTCAAATATTTTATACTCTGCAGCTGGTATAACAAGTCAATTAAAATACATTTATGGAAAAACAATTTTACAGTGTACTGTCCCTTTAATACAGCCACGAAAGCCTGTCACCAGGAAAATTTACCACAAGATATGGCGTAAATATCTTCATTGGGGTGAATCCAAGAATTACTCATGGAGCAGGGTTAGGATTCCTAGGATATTGTCCTTCCTCCAAGAGGGTTTGGACAAAGGATTATCAGCTAGTTCTTTAAAGGGACAGATTTCTGCTGTCTATTCTTTTACACAAGCGTCTGGCAGAAGTTCCAGACGTTCAGGCATTTTGTCAGGCTTTAGTTAGAATTAAGCCTGTGTTTAAACCTGTTGCTCCTCCATGGAGCTTAAACTTAGTTCTTCAAGGGGTTCCGTTTGAACCCCTTCATTCTATTGATATCAAACTTCTTTCATGGAAAGTTCTTTTTCTGATGGCTATTTCCTCGGCTCGAAGAGTCTCGGAGTTATCTGCCTTACATTGTGATTCTCCTTATCTGATCTTTCATTCAGATAAAGTTGTTCTACGTACAAAACCTGGGTTTTTACCTAAGGTGGTTTCTAACAAGAATATCAATCAAGAGATTGTTGTTCCATCATTATGTCCTAATCCTTCTTCAAAGAAGGAACCTCTTTTGCATAATCTAGACGTAGTCCGTGCCTTGAAGTTTTACTTACAGGCTACTAAAGATTTTCGCCAAACATCTAACCTGTTTGTTGTTTACTCTGGACAGAGGAGAGGTCAGAAGGCCTCGGCAACCCCTCTATCTTTTTGGCTTCGGAGTATAATCCATTTAGTCTATGAGACTGCTGGACAGCAGCCTCCTGAAAGAATTACAGCTCATGCTACTAGAGCTGTGGCTTCCACCTGGGCCTTTAAAAATAAGGCCTCTGTTGAACAGATTTGCAAGGCTGCAACTTGGTCTTCCCTTCATACTTTTTCCAAATTTTACAAATTTGATACTTTTGCTTCTTCGGAGGCTGTTTTTGGGAGAAAGGTTCTTCAGGCAGTGGTTCCTTCCGTTTAAGTTCCTGCCTTGTCCCTCCCATCATCCGTGTACTTTAGCTTTGGTATTGGTATCCCACAAGTAATGGATGATCTGTGGACTGGATACACTTAACAAGAGAAAACATAATTTATGCTTACCTGATAAATTTATTTCTCTTGTAGTGTATCCAGTCCACGGCCCGCCCTGTCCTTTTCAGGCAGGTCTAAATTTTAATTAAACTACAGTCACCACTGCACCCTATGGTTTCTCCTTTCTCGGCTTGTTTTGGTCGAATGACTGGATATGGCAGTGAGGGGAGAAGCTATATAGCAGCTCTGCTGTGGGTGATCCTCTTGCAACTTCCTGTTGGGAAGGAGAATATCCCACAAGTAATGGATGATCCGTGGACTGGATACACTACAAGAGAAATAAATTTATCAGGTAAGCATAAATTATGTTTTTTAATGGCAAATATTATGTATGGCATTTGATCAGCTAAAGTTTACCATCACATTAAGTGTCCTTTACAACGGTGCTGGGAAGGATATTAGCGGAGCCTGTGGGGAGACAGTTAAGCCCTAACAGTATCAGTCTGACTGGCAACAGCAGTGAAACTTTGACAATATAATTTCCATCATAGTATAATAGAAGTCTGAGCCATTGAGTTTATTGATAAATACTTTTGTGTTTTATTTGCATGTATATGGAGGTAAACAGAACATTGAAGGTATTATAAGAGGTTAATTGGCTTAATCCAAGAAATGGTTGTAAACCTCTAGTTAATGTCCCATGCTGCTATATTTTTGTTTGCAGTCTAAGTTCCAGTACAGAAATTAGCCCCTTATGGTTGATATAATTTCATTTTCTTAAAAATCACCAAGCTTCTAAGAATAAAATTACTTCAGTTAGGGGCTGGTGGTTTAACTTTTGGTGATTTCAAAACCACAAGGAACATATTTTTATTTTATTTAAAGGGACATTCTGTTGGAAAAATGGCAAGATTACATTTGTTGTAGCATGTAATATTTACATTACTGTCTCTAGCTTACTATGGGCTAGAATACAAGTGGAGCGCTATTTAGCGCTTTCTCTATAGCGCTTATTGAGCTAGAAGTAAACGTTTTGAGCGAGTTGGGTTGCTCTGGTATTATGAGTTGAAAGTATAAAGTTATTGCGCTCGCGCTAACCCAACGTGCCCAAAAAGCCGAACAGCATATGGGTTCTGACTGTGCCATATTTTGCAGGACTGTTTTAAATTTAGAAATTAATTAATACCATTCTAATTTCTAGTCACGTCATCTAAATAGACAGGCTGCTTCAGTGATCATTGCTTCAGGGATAACAGTTTAAACCAAGTGCCAGATTGTTATGTGTCGCGAGGTATAGACGTTAAACAACATTTTATAATACACAGTTATTATAATATATAATTAGGATAAAAAATAGAAATAGGGTAACAAAAGTTAAAAAGTTACTATGCATAAACAGCGTGACATGAAACTCAAAATTGAATTCCCTATAAAGAGCCAGATTACAAGTGGAGTGGTATTTAACGCGCCCGCTCAATCGTTAATTGTGCTAGAAGTAAGCTTTTTGCGCATGTCTGATTGTGCTCGTGTTATGAGTTGAAAGTAAACTGTTTTCGCTCATGTGCTAACCTAACGCAAAAATCTGAACTTAGAATATTGTGTGCGCAATAGCCTATTCTCCCTAGAAGTCAATAGAGCAAGAAAAAGCGAAAAACTAACACCCAACTCGCGTGCAAACCCGATTGCATATTCTCATGTGCGCTAACACGACATGAAAATATGAATATGTTACATTCCTATATTCTTCACATAGCAGAATATGTTCTATTTATTCATAAATACATATTTCTGTATATATATCGGATGGTATTTTGGTACACTTTATATCTATACATATATATATATATATATATATATATATATATATATATATATTATATATAGGTTTAGATATGCAGATATATATAGGAATATCTATAAATAATTAGAACATATTCTGCTATGTGCAGAAAATGAGAATGTGTTTTCTTTCATGTTTTCATCTACTTAAAGGGACACTGAACCCAAAATTTTTCTTTTGTGATTCAGATAGAGCATGAATTTTTACGCAACTTTCTAATTTACTCCTATTATCAAATTGTCTTTATTCTCTTGGTATCTTTATTTGAAATGCAAGAATCTAAGTTTAGATGCCGGCCCATTTTGGTGAACAACCTGGGTTGTCCTTGCTGATTGGTGGAAAAAATCTACCAATCAAAAAGTGCTGTCCAGAGTTCTTAACCCAAAAAAGCTTAGATGGCTTTTATTTCAAATAAAGATAGCAAGAGAACGAAGAAAAATTGATAATAGGAGTAAATTAGAAAGTTGCTTAAAATTGCATGCTCTATCTGAATCACAAAAGAAAAAATTTGGGTTCAGTGTCCCTTTAACTGCAAAGGGCTCTAGACATGTATATGTATATATCGCTATGTTAAGGCCCTTTGCACCTTAGACCTCTTATCTTTGAGCCCTTATAACCTTTGTGTGCAATATTTTTTTTGGAATAATTTTTATTAGATGGTGTTGTTATGATTTTTAACGGTACTTTGTAATGTATTTTTGATGTGTATGGGGCCACTTTTTTGTTTCGCGAAAAAGTTAACCACAGCTCTGAGTACTCAGTATTCATTCCAGCGTAAATCGCGATTGTGCTCAATCGATCGTGTTTACTTTCAAGTTGTAATACCAGCACAATTTAACACCCAATATCACTTGCAAGCAAAGTTTGTTCTCCACTCGTATTCAGGCCCTATGTATTTAACTCCCGCAAAGGGGTTAAATGCATAAGAGGGGTCCTACTTGTAAGCCTCAAGCAGTTGCCACTACTGAGCAGGACAATTCCAGTCTGCCAATAAGGAGTGTAAGTTATATGTAACAGCCAATCATTACTTCTTGAAAACTGCAATATTTGTGCCTCCCTAGCTAGGCTTTTTAGAGCATACTGTTATTGCATTAGAATTTGACTTTCATTTCAATAAAAATAGAAAATACAATTCTAAAACTACATATAATGGAAATGCCTTATACTGTGCATATTATATTATTAACAAAACATTTTTTTAACTACTGTATGTATTTACCTTTAAACAAATACATTCTTTCCATTTACTTTACCCATAGTGTACAGTTATTGTATTTCAAATAGTTTTTTCCTTTTATTCATGATAATTATTACATATTATTTTTCAAAAGATTTCTAAAATAAATGTGCACAGACAGTGAGGTGAAGACAAGGTGAAGAGTTTGCTTGTATTTTCTCATCTGCTTTCTGAAGAGCATCATTGCATATTATCTACCAAATATTCCCAGCCTATAATTAGACAGAACTGTCTGTACTGTTCATAAAACAAGCAGAGTGTTCATAATTCCTTATTTAATAATGCAAAATTGTGCAGTGACCTGCTGGCTTATTGAAATGTACTGTTACTCTTTAAAGGGCTATGAATCTCAAAAAATGATTTTGTGATCCAGATATAGCATACAATTTTAAACAACTTTCCAATTGACTTCCATTATATCATATTGCTTTGTTTTCTTGGTATCCTTTGATGAACAGGAGCAGCAATGCACTACTGGGAGTAGCTACTGATTGGTGGATGTACATATATGCCATTAGTCATTGACTTGCCCAATGTGCTCATCTAGTTGACATTAGTGCATTGTTGCTTGTTCAACAAAGGATACCAAAAGAATGAAGCAATTTGATAATAGTGGTAGATTAGAAAGCTGTTTAAAACTACATATAATGGCCTCTAGTTATCAACGTGTCTACTTACCTGCCTTCGCCGGCCCAATACGCCCGCCTAAGCTCGCCTACCATCGCCGCCGATCAGCCAATAGAATGCAAGCTCAATCTGATTGGCTGATTGGATCAGCCAATCAGATTTTTCCTACCTTAATTCCGATTGGCTGATAGAATCCTATCAGCCAATCGGAATTCGAGGGACGCCATCTTGGATGACGTCACTTAAAGGAATATTCATTCGGCGAGTAGGCGTCGGTGGATGAAGATGGCTCCGCGTCGGCTGCTTTGAAGATGGCTCCGCGTCGGCTGCTTTGAAGATGGCTCCGCTCCGGATGGATGAAGATTGAAGACGCCGCCTGGATGAAGACTTCTATCGGATGGAAGACCTCTTCAGCGCCCCTTGGATGATGACTTCGGCCGCTGCGGATGTCCTCTTCTGTTCCATCGGTGGTCGGCTGGCTGAAGACGGCTAAAGGTAGGATGATCTTCAGGGGGGTAGTGTTAGGTTTATTTAATGGGGTTTTGGGTTAGAGTAGGGGTATGTGGGTGGTGGGTTTTATTGTTGGGGGGGTTGTATTTTTTTAACATGCAAAAGAGCTGAATACTTTGGGGCATGCCCCGCAAAAGGCCCTTTTAAGGGCTGGTAAAGTAATAGAGCTGTTAACTTTCGTAATTTAGAATAGGGTAGGGCATTTTTTATTTTAGGGGGCTTTGTTATTTTATTAGGGGGCTTAGATTAGGTGTAATTAGCTTAAAAATCTTGTAATATTTTTTTATTTTTTGTAACTAACGCCTAGATTTAGAGTTCTGCGGCCAAAGGGGTGCGTTAGCTACGCATGCTTTTTTCTGGCCCCACCTTTTAAATACCGCTGGTATTTAGAGTTCACAGAAGGGCTGCGTTAGGCTCCAAAAAAGGAGCGTATAGCATATTTACCACAACTTCAACTCTCGATATCAGCGGTGCTTACGGACGCGGCCAGCTTCAAAAACGTGCTCGTGCACGATTCCCCCATAGAAAACAATGGGGCTGTTTGAGCTGAAAAAAAACCTAACACCTGCAAAAAAGCCGCGTTCAGCTCCTAACGCAGCCCCATTGTTTTCTATGTGGAAACACTTCCTTTGTCTGCACCTAACACTCTAACATGTACCCCGAGTCTAAACACCCCTAACCTTACACTTATTAACCCCTAATCTGCCGCCCCCGCTATCGCTGACCCCTGCATTATTTTTAACCCCTAATCTGCCGCTCCGTACACCCCCGCCACCTACATTATCCCTATGTACCCCTAATCTTCTGCCCTAACATCGCCGCCCCCTATATTATATTTATTAACCCATAATCTGCCGCCCCCAACGTCGCCTCCACCTAACTACACTTATTAACCCATAATCTGCCGACCGGACCTGAGCGCTACTATAATAAATGTATTAACCCCTAATCCGCCTCACTCCCGTCTCAATAACCCTATAATAAATAGGATTAACCCCTAATCTGCCCTCCCTAACATTGCCGACACCTAACTTCAAGTATTAACCCCTAATCTGCCGACAGGAGCTCACCGCTACTCTAATAAATTTATTAACCCCTAAAGCTAAGTCTAACTTTAACCCTAACACCCCCCTAAATTAAATATAATTTAAATCTAACAAAATAAATTAACTCTTATTAAATAAATTATTCCTATTTAAAGCTAAATACTTACCTGTAAAATAAACCCTAACATAGCTACAATATAAATTATAATTATATTATAGCTATTTTAGGATTTATATTTATTTTACAGGTAACTTTGTATTTATTTTAACCAGGTACAATAGCTATTAAATAGTTAAGAACTATTTAATAGCTAAAATAGTTAAAATAATTACAAAATTACCTGTAAAATAAATCCTAACCTAAGTTACAATTAAACCTAACACTACACTATCAATAAATAAATTAAATAAAATACCTACAATTACCTACAATTAAACCTAACACTACACTATCAATACATTAAATACAATACCTACAAATAACTACAATGAAATAAACTAACTAAAGTACAAAAAATATAAAAGAACTAAGTTACAAAAAATAAAAAAATATTTACAAACATTAGAAAAATATTACAACAATTTTAAACTAATTACACCTACTCTAAGCCCCCTAATGAAATTACAAAGCCCCCCAAAATAAAAAAATGCCCTACCCTATTCTAAATTAAAAAAGTTCAAAGATCTTTTACCTTACCAGCCCTGAACAGGGCCCTTTGCGGGGCATGCCCCAAGAAATTCAGCTCTTTTGCCTGTAAAAAAACATATACAATACCCCACCCCAACATTACAACCCACCACCCACATACCCCTAATCTAACCCAAACCCCCCTTAAATAAACCTAACACTAAGCCCCTGAAGATCTTCCTACCTTATCTTCACCTCACCGGGTATCACCGATCGGTCGTGGCTCCAAAATCTTCATCCAACCCAAGCGGGGGCTGGCGATCCATAATCCTGCGGCTGAAGAGGTCCAGAAGAGGCTCCAAAGTCTTCATCCTATCCGGGAAGAAGAGGCGATCCAGACCGGCAACCATCTTGATCCAAGCGGCATCTTCTATCTTCATCAGATGAGAAACGGCTCCATCGTGAAGACCTCCAGCGCGGATCAATCTTCTTCCGACGACGTCCAACTGAAGAATGACGGTTCCTTTAAGGGACGTCATCCAAGATGGCGTCCCTCGAATTCCGATTGGCTGATAGGATTCTATCAGCCAATCGGAATTAAGGTAGGAAAATTCTGATTGGCTGATGGAATCAGCCAATCATAATCAAGTTCAATCCGATTGGCTGATCCGATCAGGCAATCAGATTGAGCTCGCATTCTATTGGCTGATCGCCCAACTCTAAATCTAGGCCTTAGTTTTTTTATTTTTTGTACTTTAGTTAGTTTATTTAATTGTATTTAATTGTAGGTATTTGTAGATAATTAATTTAATTTATTTACTGATAGTGTAGTGTTAGGTTTAATTGTAACTTAGGTTAGGATTTATTTTACATGTAATTTTGTATTTCTTTTAGCTAGGTAGTTATTAAATAGTTAATAACTATTTAATAACTATTGTACCTAGTTAAAATAAATACAAAGTTACCTGTAAAATAAATATAAATCCTAAAATAGCTACAATGTAATTATTAATTACATTGTAGCTATTTTAGGGTTTATTTTACAGGTAAGTATTTTCTCTTGTTAAGTGTATCATCCATTACTTATGGGATATTCTCCTTCCCAACAGGAAGTTGCAAGAGTCCACCCACAGCAGAGCTGCTATATAGCTCCTCCCCTAACTGCCATATCCAGTCATTCTCTTGCAAGCTCTCAACATAGCTGGAGGTAGTAAGAGGAAAGTGGTGTAAGATAGTTAGTTTTTTCTTCAATCAAAAGTTTATTGTTTTTAAATGGTACCGGAGTGTACTATTTTATCTCAGGCAGCATTTAGAAGAAGAATCTGCCTGCGTGTTTCTATGATCTTAGCAGAAGTAACTAAGATCCACTGCTGTTCTCACATATGTCTGAAGAGTGAGGTAACTTCAGAGGGGGAATGGCGTGCAGGTTGTCCTGCTATAAGGTATGTGCAGTTATAAGTTTTTCTAGGGATGGAATTGCTAGAAAATGCTGCTGATACTGGATTAATGTAAGTTAAGCCTAAATACAGTGATTTAATAGCGACTAGTATCAGGCTTACTATCAGAGTTATATACTCTTATAAATTTGCAATATAAAACGTTTGCTGGCATGTTTAATCGTTTTTATATATGCTTTGGTGATAAAACTTGATTGGGGCCTAGTTTTTTCCACATGGCTGGCTTAAATTTTGCTTAGAAACAGTTTTCTGAGGCTTTCCACTGTTGTAATATGAGTGGGAGGGGCCTATTTTAGCGCTTTTTTGCGCAGTTAAAATTACAAAATGGATCATCCAGCTTCCCTCAGCAGTCCCATGAATACTATAGGACATCTCTAAAGGGCTAAAAAGGCTTCCAAAATCGCTTATAGGGAAGGTAAGACCACAGCACAGCTGTGGCAGTTTGTTGTGTCTGTTAAAAAACGTCTATGTTGTTTTTTTGATCCGTTTTTTGCATTAGGGGGTTAATCATCCATTTGCAAGTGGGTGCAATGCTCTGTTAACTTATTACATATACTGTAAAAATTTTGTTTGATTTACTGCCTTTTTCACTGTTTTTCAAATTTTGACAAAATTTGTTTCTCTTAAAGGCACAGTAACGTTTTTTATGTTTGCTTGTTAACTTGATTTAAAGTGTTTTCCAAGCTTACTAGTCCCATTACTAGTCTGTACAAACATGTCTGACATAGAGGAAACTCCTTGTTCATTATGTTTAAAAGCCATGGTGGAACCCCATCTTAGAATGTGTACCAAATGTACTGATTTCATGTTAAGCAATAAAGATCATTTTTTGTCTTTAAAAAATTATCTCCAGAGGATTCTGTCGAGGGGGAAGTTATGCCGACTAACTCTCCCCACGTGTCAGACCCTTTGACTCCCGCTTCAGTGACTCACGCTCAAATGGCGCCAAGTACATCAAGGGCGCCCATAGCGTTTATTTTACCAGAGGATTCTGTCGAGGGGGAAGTTATGCGACTAACTCTCCCCACGTGTCAGACTCTTCGACTCCCGATTCAGGGACTCACGCTCAAATGGCACCAAGTACATCAAGGGCGCCCATAGTGTTTATTTTACAAGACATGGCGAAAGTTATGAATAATACTCTGGCAGCGGTATTAGTCAGACTACCTGAAATTAAAGGAAAGCAAGACAGCTCTGGGGGTAGATACAGAGCATACAGATGCTTTAAGAACCATGTCTGATACTGCCTCACAATATGCAGAAGCTGAGGGGAGCTTCAGTCTGTGGGTGATATTTTTGACTCAGGGAAGATGATTTAACCTGATTCCGATATTCCTACATTTAAAATTTATGCTTGAGATCCTCCACTTGTTGCTCAGGGAGGTTTTAGCTGCTCTGAATGACTGTGTTGCAATCACAGTGCCAGAGAAATTGTGTAGACTGAATAAATACTATGCAGTGCCGGTGTGTACTGATGTTTTTCCAATACCTAAAGAGGTTTACAGATATTATTAATAAGGAATGGGATAGACCAGGTGTGCCGTTCTCTTCCCCTCCTATTTTTAGAAAAATGTTTCTAACAGATGCCAGTTTCTACTCTAGCTAAGCGTACCACTATCCCTGTCGAGGACAGTTGTGCTTTTTTAGATCCAATGGATAAAAAATTAGAGGGTTACCTTAGGAAAATGTTTATTCAACAAGGTTTTATCCTGCAGCCCCTTGCATGCATTGCTCCTGTCACTGCTGCTGCGGCGGCGTTGTGGTTTAAGTCTCTGGATGAGGCTTTACAGGTAGAGACTCCATTGGATGAATATACTTGGAAAGCTTAGAGCACTTAAGCTAGCCAATTCCTTTGTTTCTGATGCCTTTGTTCATTTGACTAAACTAACGGCTAAGAATTCTGTTTTTAATATACTGGCGCGCAGAGCGCTATGGCTTATATCATGGTCAGCTGTCGTGACTTTAATAAATAAGCTGCTTAACTTCCCTTCAAGGGGCAGACCCTTTTCGGGCCTGGTTTGAAGGAGATTATTGCTAATATCACTGGAGGAAAAGGTCATGCCCTTCCTCAGGACAGGTCCAAATCAAGGGCCAAAAAGTCTAATTTTCGTGCCTTTCGAAACTTCAAGGCAGGTGTGGCATCAACTTCCTCTAAGGCAAATCAAGAGGGAACTTTTGCTCAGTCCATGACGGTTTGGAGACAACCGGACCTGGAACAAAGATAAGCAGGCCAAGGAGCCTGCTGCTGCCTCTAAGACAGCATGAAGGAACGGTCCCCTATCCGGTAACGGATCCTGTAGGGGGCAGACTTTCATTCTTTGCCCAGGCGTGGACAAGAGATGCCCAGAAATGATATCCCAGAGATATCTTCTGGTTTTCAAAGCTTCCCCTCCAAAAAAGGGGAGATTTCAACTTTCACAATTATCTGCAAACAAGATAAAGAAAGAGGCATTCTTACATTGTGTACGAGACCCATCCAGTTCCAAGAGAGGAACAGGGACAGAGTTTTTTCTCAATTCTGTTTGTGGTTCCCAAAGAGAGGGAACCTTCAGACCTATTTTGGATCTAAAGATCTTAAACAAATTCCTCAGAATTCCATCATTTAAGATGGAAACTATTCGTACCATCTTAACTATGATCCAGGGGAGTCAATAGAGGACTACAATGGATTTGAAGGATGCTTATCCTCACATTACGATGCATAAGGATCACCATTGTTTTTCAGGTTTGCCTTTCTAGACAGGCATTACCAGTTTGTAGCTCTTTCCTTTGGGTTAACTACAGCCCCAAGAATCTTTGTGGAGGTACTGGGGTCGCTTTGGCGGTCCTTAGGCCGTGGGGCATCGAAGTGGCCCCTTATTTAGGCGTCGAACATCCAAATTGCCAAGTCTCATACGGACGTAGTACTGGCATTTCTGAGATCGCATGGGTGGAAGTTGAACAAGGAAAGAGTTCTCTATCCCCAATCTCAAGGGTTTCCTTCCTAGGGACTCTGATAGATTCTGTAGAAATTAAAATTTACCTGAGGGAGTCTAGGTTGTCAAAGTTTCTAAATTACTACCGTGTTCTTCATTCCATCCGCGCCCTTCGGTGGCTCGGTACATGAATGTAATCGGCTTAATGGTAGCGGCAAGGGACATAGTACCGTTTGCACGCCTACATTTCAGACCGCTGCAACTATGCATGCTCAGTCAATGGAACGGGGATTACACAGATTTGTCCCCCTCTTAAATCTGGACCAAGAGGCCAGAGATTCTCTTCTCTGGTGGCTATCTCGGGTCCATCTGTCCAAGGGTATGACCTTCCGCAGGTCAGATGGGACAGTTGTTACAACAGATGCCAGCCTTTTAGGTTGGGATACAGTCTGGAACTCCCTGAAGCCTCAGGGATAGTGGACTCAGGAGGAGACCCTCCTTCTAATAAATATTCTGGAACTGGGAGCGATATTCCATGCTCTTCAGGCTTGGCCTCAGTTAGCAACTCTGAGGTACATCAGATTTCAGTCGGACAATATCACGACTGTGGCTTACATCAACCATCAAGGGGGGAACAGAAGTTCCCTAGCGATGTTAGAAGTCTTAAAATAATTCACTGGACAGAGACTCTCTCTTGTCTATCAGCTTTCCATATCCCAGGTGTTGAGAACTGGGAGGCGGATTTTCTAAGTCGTCAGACTTTTCATCCGGGGAAGTGGGAATTCCCTCCGGAGGTCTTTGCACAAGATCAAGCAGGAGAGTGCTTTGGTGTTTTTTGACAGCGCCTGTGTGGCCACGCAGGACCTGGTATGCAGACCTGGTGGACATATCATCCTTTCCATCATGGTCTCTGCTTCTGAGACAGGACCCTCTACCTCAAGTTCCTTTCAACCATCTAAATTAAACTTCTCTGAGATGGACTGCCTGGAGACTGAACGCTTGATGTTATCAAAGCATGGCTTCTCCAAGTCAGTCATTGATACCTTAATACAGGCATGAAAGCCTGTCACTAGGAAAATTTAACATAGATATGGCATAAATATCTTATTGGTATGAATCCAAGGGTTACTCATGGAGTAAAGTCAGGATTCCCAGGATATTATCTTTTCTCCAAGATGATTTTGAGAAAAGGGTTGTCAGCTAGTTCCTTAAAAGGACAGATTTCTACTCTGTCTATTCTTTTGCACAAGCGTCTGGCAGATACTCCAGACGTTCAGGCATTTTGTCAGGCTTTGGTTAGAACCAAGCCTGTGTTTAAACCTGTTGCTTCGCCATGGAGCCTAAACCTGTTTATTAAGGTTCTTCAAGGAGTTCCGTTTGAACCTCTTCATTCCATAGATATCAAACTTTTTATCTTGGAAAGTTCCTTTTTGGTAGCTATTTCCTCGGCTCGTAGAGTCTCCGAGTTATCTGCTTTACAATGTGATTCTCCTTATCTGGTCCTCCGTACGGATAAGGTAGTCCTGCGTATCAAACCTGGGGTTTTTACCTAAGGTGGTATCTAACAAGAATATCACTCACGAGAGGATTGTTCCATTCTTGTATCCTAATCCTTCTTCAAAGAAGGAACGTCTATTACACAATTGGACGTGGTTCGTGCTTTAAAGTTTTACTTACAAGCTACTTCAGATTTTCATCAAACATTTACTTTGTTTGTTGTCAGAGGAGAGGTCAGAAGACATCAGCAACCTCTCTTTTTGGTTAAAAAGCATAATTCGTTTAGCTTATGAGACTGCTGGACAGCAGCCTCCTGAAGGGATTACAGCTCATTCTACTAGAGCTGTGGCTTTCACTTGGGCCTTTTTAAAATGAGGCTTCTGTTGAACAGATTTACAAGACGGCGTCTTGGTCTGCGCTTCATACTTTGCTTCTTCGGAGGCTATTTTTGGGAGAAAGGGTTTTTTTCAGGCAGTGGTACCTTCCGTTTAAGTACCTGCCTTGTCCCTCCCTTCATCCGTGTACTTTAGCTTTGGTATTGGTATCCCATAAGTAATGGATGATCCGTGGACTGAATACACTTAACAAGAGAAAACATAATTTATGCTTACCTGATAAATTTATTTCTCTTGTAGTGTATCCAGTCCACGGCCCGCCCTGTCATTTTTAAGGCAGGTAATTTTTTCATTTAAACTACAGTCACCACTGCACCTTATGGTTTTTCCTTTCTCTGCATGTTTTCGGTCGAATGACTGGATATGGCAGTTAGGGGAGGAGCTATATAGCAGCTCTGCTGTGGGTGGACTCTTGCAACTTCCTGTTGGGAAGGAGAATATCCCATAAGTAATGGATGATCCGTGGACTGGATACACTACAAGAGAAATAAATTTATCAGGTAAGCATAAATTATGTTTTTAAATAGGAATAATTTAGTTAATGATAGTGTAGTGTTAGGTGTAATTCTAACTTAGATTAGTTTTTATTTTACAGGTAAATTTGTCTTTATTTTATCTAGGTAGCTATTAAATAGTTAATACTATTTAATAGCTATTGTGCCTAGTTAAAATAAATTGAAATTTGCCTGTAAAATTAAAATAAATCCTAAAATAGCTACAATATAATTATTAGTTACATTGTAGCTATCTTAGAGTTTAATTTATAGGTAAGTATTTAGTTTTAAATAGGATTAATTTGTTAATAAGAGTATTTTTATTTAGATTTATTAAAATAATATATAAGTTAGGGGGGTTTTAGGGTTAGGGTTAGACTTAGGTTTAGGGGTTAATTAGTTTAATATAGCTGGCGGCGGTATAGGGGGGACAGGATAGGGGTTAATAAATTTATTATAGGTGGCGACAGTGTAGGGGGGCAGATTAGGGGTTAATAAGTTTAATATAGGTGGTGGCGGGGTCCGAGAGCGGCGGTTTAGGGGTTAAACAATTCATTTAGTTGCGGCGGGGACCGGGATCCGCAGGATCGGGGTTAATAAATTTATTATAGGTGGCTGCGGTATAGGGGGGGCAGGATAGGGGTTAATAGGTATTATGTAGGTGGCGGCGGGGTCCGGGAGCGGCGTTTTAGGGGTTAATAAGTTTATAAGTGGCGGTGGGCTCTGGAAGTGGCAGTTTAGGGGTAATACATTTATTTCGTTGTGGCTGTGTAGGGGGGGGGCAGATTAAGGGTGTTTAGACTCAGGGTACATGTTAGGGTGTTAGGTGTACACACTTCCCATAGGAATCAATGGGATGTCGGGCAGCAGCGAACATGAGCTTTCGCTATGGTCACACTCCCATTGATTCCTATGGGATCCGCCGCCTCTAGGGCGGCGAATTGAAAACCAGGTACGCTGGGCCGGAAAAGTTCCAAGCGTATCCGCTAGTCATTTGATAACTAGCAAAAGTAGTCAGATTGTGCTGAACTTGCGTTCGGAACATCTGAAGTGACGTAAGAATCGATCTGTGTCGGACTGAGTCCGGCGGATCGAAGCTTACGTCACTATATTCTACTTTTGCTGGGCAGCAGGGCTTGATAACTTAGGCGAATCAGCCTCGCCACAAATACGCTGCGGAATTCCAGCGTATTTGAGGTTGACGGCTTGATAACTAGAGGCCTATGTATTTCATATCCCTTTAAGGTGCAAAAGATTTCTAAAATGTAATAAAAAAAACCTAAAAAAAAAACTGTGTATATATCTTAGACTGTATCTCCTGATTCCCTAATTTTATATGTATTTTTGCTTTTATATGATGCTGGTTAAATAAACTATGGCTTTTTACCTTTGCTATCTGGTTTATATTTGTGTATAAATCTTCTTTACATCTCATTTATGTGATTTTGCACATTGGTTTTCAGAAGCTTTTCATAGCAAAACATCAAAAGGGGAACTCTTTTCTTTCAACTAATGAATTGTGTGTACTGTTCACATTAGCTAGTTAAAGGTAAATGGGCTTTAAATAAAGCTAAAAAAAAAGGGATATCGGTCACAAACCCTTTTCATAACATTTTTCTTCCCAACTGATACGTGTTGTTACAACTAATACTTAAAGGGACATTAAACCCAAATTTTTTTCTTTCGTGATTCAGATGGAGAATACCATTTTAAACAACTTTCTAATTTACTTCTATTATCTAATTTGCTTCATTCTCTTGATATTCTTTCCTGAAAAGCCTATCTAGATAGGCTCAGTAGCTTCTGATTGGTGGCTGCACATAGATGCCTCATGTGATTGGCTCACCCATGTGTATTGTTGTTGCTTTAACAAAAGATATTTAAAGAATGAAGCAAATTAGATAATAGAAGTAAATTGGAATGTTGTTTAAAATTGTATTTTCTATAGGAAACATGAAAGAAAATGTTTGGGTTTAATGTCCCTTTAATAACCCATACTGCTTTGTTCAAAGCTGGGTTAAATTAATGTTAAATATGTTTATGGATAGATCAATATTCTAATTCACTCTACAGGATGTTTAAGGTATGTTAATAAAGTACCAGTACAAAAAATTATAAATAAAGTTTTGACCGTTGCAAAAGTTGCAAATATCCTCAATTTAAACAGTTACTGTTAAAAGTGCATTACTCCGCCAATTTTCCTTCAGTACCCTATTAAGAATAATATACTCTTTAGCTTGACAAAGTAAAGTACCATTGTCATCCAAGTGACCTTACTTGTTATATATATTTCACCTTGAAATTTCATGCATTTCCATCCTACACGTGTGACACACAGTAAGTATATTGTAGATAAGGAGTTACCCCTACTTTCAGCTTTCCTCCACCCACTCACTGTATGTTATTAGACCTATTTTAGATGTTGCTGGTTTGTATATTTTGTAGTTTCTTTGTTCTTTTCAATACCAAACATTAAACAATTTATTTACCAGCAATATAGGCTTTTTTATAGTTTTTTCTTTAAATCAGCATTAAATAATTAAATAAAATTAAATCATCTTTCATTGTATTATATTTCACATTCATTGAGACCACCACGTAAGCCATAATTTTAGTGTATTTTATTTTTGCCAATTTAGGGCAAGATCACTAGTGGAGCGCTATTTTGTGCTCCCGTTTGCGCGTTTACTTCACTAGACAGAGTTTTTTGCGTGCAACGGGTTGCGCTTGTATTACAAGTTGAAAGTAAAAAGTTAGCACAAGAGCGAAAACCTGAAGCACGCAAAAAGTTGAACTTCATATATCGCAACCACGTTAATATATTCAACTATAGGGGCCGATTTATCAAATGTCCGACAGACATCGCTGAATTTATCATTGCACAAGCAGTTAACAAGAACAATACTGGCCGCTAGCAGGGGGTGTCCATCAGCCTGATCGTATAGGATCGGGCGGATTGATGTCCGCAGCCTCAGCGGACCAGTTATGAAGCAGCGGTCTTAAGACCACTGCTTCATAACTGCTGTTTCCGGCGAGCCTGAAGGCTCGCACAGAAACAGGGGCATTGGCCCTTGCTAAATCGGCCCCATAGAGTTCAATGGAGCGCCCTAACCCAAGGAATATCTATTTTAAATACTTAGAACATATGTGAAGAACATCGGAATGTGAAATATTTACAGTAAATACATAGTTAAACAGTGTGCTTCTTCACACTTATGTATTATTTGGATTTTTAGAATGTGATACTAGTGTACCTCATATCTGTAATATTACAATTGTTACTATCACTATTATGGCAATACTATAGTAATCTATTGTAGTGGTATTGTACTACTGCAATTTATCTCCTGTTTTTTCACACTTTCTTAGTGCGTTACAGTGCACCTTACTTTTAAGGTGCTTATGGCTATGTTCATTTACTTTAGTATTTTTTGAGGATATTACAATATAGTCCAAACTGCAGTACACATTCCCCTTATGAGAGGATGTTCCATATTCTGTATTGTTATTTATTGCTGTGCAATTGCATAATTTTACTTTGTGAAAAAATAAGACAGTATTTTTTCAGATCTTATACTACTGTTATACATTGTTGTGCATTGTAGAGGATACTACAGTGTTTTCCGTAGTTTGTGCTACTGTTTTTACATTGTTGTACAATGGTACCTTTGCATTGTGAAACGATATTACAGCATATTAAATATCTTGAACCACTGTTATTCTTTTCTGTACAATGGAGCACCTCTTCAGAGTGAGAGGATACTACAATACATTCCATATCCTTTAGTAAAATATTTTCCTTATTGCTGTGCAATGGTGTAACTTTACTTTGTGGAAGGATATTTCAGCATATGCCATCTTACTGTTATACTTTGTTGTACAATGGAGTAGTGTGTGTGTTGATATTACAGCAATTTACATATTTTGTATGAACAGTATGTGTTGTACTAGTACTGCTATACTACTATTTATTGCTGTGCAATCATATACTTAAGTGTGTATAAATATTCGTCAGAACTTGACTTATTATTACTTATTACTTTGAAATATTATACGTGTGAGTGAACACTACAGTGTTTATTATACTAGATTGTTATTCTACTTCCATTTATTGCTGTGCAATAATATACCTAAATGTGTGTGCTTTCCATATCTCGTAGTAATGCTAATTATTACTTTGCAGTATTATACTCATCAGTGAATACTACAGTATTGTTATACTAGTCTGCTACTCTATATAAGTAGGTGTGTAGATATTACAGTCAGTGTTTTCCATATGTTTTATTACTGTTTCTATTGCCGTATAATATTATTCTTGTGAGGTTTTTCACAGTATTTGTTATACTTGTACGGCTATTCTATTTATTGCTGTGCAATAATGTTCCTTATCTTTGTAGATACTACAGTATTTTTCAATTCTTGTATTGCTGTTATTGTTTATCATACAATATGAGGCACCTGGGCGGATATGACTATATTTTCCATATATTTTCCAATTTGCCCTACCGTACTACTGTTATTTATTGCTGTGCAATAATGTACTGTACATGGAATATATTACCCCATTTTCCAGATCCTTCAAATTTCGAGGTCAACGCTGGTGGACTCTCCTCTTCACTTCACCCCACACGTTTTCTATGGGGTTCAAGTCAGGGGACTAGGATGGCCATGGCAGGACTTTGATTTTGTGTTCAGTAAACCATTTTTGTGTTGATTTTGATGTATGTTTTGAATCATTGTCCCTCTGGAAGATCCAATGGCCCATTTTAAGCTTTCTAGCAGAGGTAGTCAGGTGTTCATTTAATTTCTGTTGATATTTCATAGAGTCTATGATGCCATATATACTAACAAAATGTCCAGGTCCTCTGGCAGAAAAACAGCCCCAAAACATTTAAGAGCCTTCACCATATTTAACTGTGGGCATGAGGTACTTTTCCAAATGGCTACCTCTCTGTGTGCGCCAAACCCACCTCTGGTGTTTATTGCCAAAAAGCTCTATTTTGGTTTCATCTGACCATAGAACCCGATCCCATTTGAAATTCCAGTAGTGTCTGGCAAACTGAAAACGCTTGAGTTTGTTTTCGGATGAGAGTAGAGGCTTTTTTCTTTAAACCCTTTCATGTGTAGATTATGTCAGATTATAGTTTTGGATACTTTCTGACCCCAAGATGCAACTAACTTTTGCAATTCTCCAGCTGTGATCCTTGGAGATATTTTGGTCACTCAAACCATCCTCTTCACAGTGCATTGAGACAATATAGACACACGTCTTGATGGTTTCAATGCTTTTGCTAGTTTCTTATAGCTGCTTCCCATTTTGTGAAGCTCAACAACCTTTTGCCTTATATCATAAGACATATATCTTGATCTTACCTGTTGTGATGAATGACAAAGGGAATTTGGCCTGTGTGTTACCTCATATTTATACCCCTGTGAAACAGGAAGTCATGGTTGAACCTTTTTCCTGTTCCTAGTCACACAGGTGTATTAGCAAATGTAAATTATTATTGGGAGTATACTTCAAATATTTTTTTCTCAGATCAATTAATAGAGGTGCCAATAATTGTGCCGCACATATTTAACAACAATTTTTTTTTATAAACCTGTGTTGTGTTTTCAATTGTTTGTTATCCATGAGGGCAAAGTATTTTTATGTATTTTTTTTTTAACAAAAAAACAAAAGGTTAAACAATAAAGACAATTTTTCACAGCCTTATTTTCTCATATTTACCAACGGTGCAAATATTAGTGGAGGGCGCTGTATAGATATATATCTGGAAAATTAAGAGACCACTGCAAAATTATCAATTTCTCTGGTTTTACTATTTATAGTTATGTGTTTGAGTAAAATTAACATTTTTGTTTTTTTTAATAAACTATTGACAACATTTCTCCCAAATTCCCAAAAAAATAATTGTCAATTAGAGCATTTATTTGCAGAAAATGACAACTGGTCAAAATAGCTATAATAGATGCAGTGTTTTTAAGCAAGTTTTCTTCCAAGATAACCTTGTAGGTGGCTTTATTCATGCGTTACAAAGATAAATCTGCCTGATTTCAGCCTTGCTGAATCACCCTCAGATCATCATTGTTCTTCCACCAAATTTCAAAGTGGATGCGAGACACTGTGGCTTGTAGGCCTCTTTAGGTCTCTGTCTAACTATTTGATGACCATGGGAGCTTACAGTAGCAATAACCAGCTACTTGTAATGGCTGATTAATTATCACACGCCTGCAAACGGGCAAATTTGCACATTTGCGGGCGCAATAATTTAACGCTCCACTTGTAATCTAGCCCCAGGTGTTGAACAAAGCTGAAAATTAGATGATCTTACTCCATTCTTCTACGGTCCAATCCTCATGGTTTTTGCAAACCTCAGCCTGGCTCTTCTTTGCTTCTCAATGATGAAGGGCTTTTTTTATAGCTTTGCACGACTTCAGCCCTGCCCCTAGGAGCCTGTTTTAAACTGTCCTTTCAGTGCACTTCACCCCATCTGCCATTTGCCAATCTTTTTGTAGGCCACTTGATGTCATCCTATGGTTGTTGAGTAACATTCAAATGAGTTGGTCGTCATCCTGGGTAGTGGAGAGTCTTTTTTCTCCCCCTGCCGGTCTGTAGCTTTGTTTTCTCCAATGTCTGCTACTTGACCTTGTTCTTATGAACTGCCATCTTTGAAATGTTAAGGATTGAAGCAACCTGACGCTTACATGATCCCTCTGCCAGTAAAGCCAGAATTGAACCCTTCTTTTCCTCACTCAAAATTATTTATTTTTATCTCTTTTGGCATGGTCAATAGTTATTTTTTTATTCCAATTACTTTTGAGGTACTACTAGCACTGTTTTTGCCATTTAGCTGGTTATTGCAAGAGAAAAGCAATGACCACAGCAGTGGTTCTTATACCTTTCCTATATATATATATATATATATATATATATATATATATATATATATATATATATATACCGGTGTGTGTGTATATATAGATATATACATATATTTAATCTATCTATCCATCTATCTATCTATATATATATATATAATTAAATAAAAATGTATAAGGATGGCTGCTGGCTCCTAAATTTGTTGTCTAGTTTCTAGATTTTGAACTGCATTAGGTTACCCTTAGAGATGATCTCATATACGGCACGGCAACTCCATTTCTTTTTATTCCAGTTGACATTGGTCCACAGAGTGACCTGACACCTTGTATTAGGAACACAGTTGTAGGTAAAGCCACATGTAGCCAGAGTGAGCACTGGAAATCATGTGTTGTGTTTTATTTATATTCTTTATTTTCACAAACTGAGTAATAAAGCAGGCCTGTAAGCATTGTGCAAACAAAGATTTAAAAAAAAAAAAAAACATTTCCATTTCCATCACACCTTTTCTGTGATGTGCTAATACAAGTTTTCTATCCATCCGATTTTTCATGCTAGCTTTTTTTAAATTTATTTTAGGCATTGAATGTACATAATATGAATCACTGTACTTAATTGTCCATTTACTTGACATATTCTGTAGCAGCTTTATAGGCATTACTGAGTAGAGAAGAGGGTGTAATGGCTGGACTCTCACCAGACTGAGAATGAATCACATTGTTACAGGGTCATTCAGCAAGCTACAGTGTGAGAATTGCTCTATATAAATCGACCCATGAGTGTTTTTTAAATCACATGTTTATGCTAAAGGAATAGTAAACACCTTAAGATTTATATATATATATATATATATATATATATAATGGGGAAAGTTTAAAAAAATTAAAAATGGAGGTGCACCTGACAGCGTCAAATGCGCTACCTGGAGTGCTAGCAGTCCAAAAACTACATGAAACATAGTTAAGGAGAAAGAACAAATACCATGAGAAAATGGACAAGGGCTGCACTCTAGATAAAACTGTGCTTTATTACAAAAACAAGTAAAGTTGATTGGACGCAATGACGACGTAGTCACTACATCCGACACAAGCTGTGTGTGAACTAACGCTGCATCCGAGAAGTGAAGGTTTTATTCCTCAAGTGAAGACGCCGACCTACCCACGCCTAGTGACCACAGGAAAAATAAGGTACCGAGGGTCCCTTCTCTGAGTGGTGGATCAAGCGTCTTTGAGGTCAGGTATGGCTAGCCTAAGTCTTGCACCCCAATTTGTTCTCAATGTTTGGATATATAAAGGAACTGTTTACAGCCTTCCATTGGTGTTCCAGAGGGACGATCCCTACACTGCGCAGCTCTTAACTCATATGATTGGGGGTAAGAAGTGTAATTAGATACCCTACCGGGACCAGAATCTGATGCACCTTTTTATCTAATTGTATTGGTAAAATGCATATAGGGCTATTGTTTCTAGATTTGTGTGTATTCATCTATACATGCCTTTTTATACTGATTTTTTATTTCCAAATTGATGTATTGTTTATCATTTGAACCATTATCTCTGTAGACATTAACTAGTATCCTCTGGTTATCTGCTTTTTAATTAAATAACTACTAGTATATCTTTACCAGAGGCACTAGAAATATTGGATTCTGTTTGGATTTATTTAACAGATTTGGCCTCTGGTCTACAACTCTCTTTTTTCACATTCGTTTCTTTATTTTGGGAAATGGGTTTGTAGGGAACCTATTTTATCGATAGGGATCTGGGCAGCAAACTGTACGATAGTCCTCTGGGACATTTCGGCGCCAGTGTCACATTTTTCTTGTATATATATATATATATATATATATATATATATATATATATATATATATATATATATATATATATGTGTGTGTGTGTGTGTGTGTAGATACCTACATAAATACACACACATATATATATATATATATATATATATACATATACATACATACATATATACACATATTTAGACATCTAGTTATATATATACAGTGTATATATATATATATATATATATATATATATACACACACAATGTAGTCCTTTCCATTCAAACACCTTGTCATATACCATATACCTTTTAACCCTGGACTGGAAATGTTAAAAATTGCAGCAACCCTTTAAAAGTTCTGCAGTATTATCTGGTCATTGGTTTTCTTCCCTCTAAGATGCAGGTTTTTAACCACTGACGTCAGTAGCAGTATCCTTTGTTTTAGAGCAAAGTTAAACACTTTTGAGCAATGGATACAGTGGTGTTTGCACATCGTTTAACATTGTTAAATAAAAAGCATTGCTGTAAACCTGCTGCATTACAGTACTCCAGGCGTGCATTTCATTTATGCTCTATCTGAATCAGCAAGAAAGAAATTGAGTTTCATGTCTCTTTAAGAGTAATACTGTTATCAAAACTTAAGATACCCTTTACCAATTCCTGCTATAAAGAATTATTAGCTTATATGATTTTGTGTGATCTTGTATTCAGATCATTTCAATTAAAATATGTTACCCTTACACATTATTTTTATAGATAATATTGTACCCTTAAATAGATAGATAGAGAGATAGATAGAGAGATAGATAGAAATAAAGGGACAGTAAACACTTTGAGATTTTAATTTTAACTCTGTAGTGAAACAACTTTGCCATATAATTTGATTATTTATTTTGTCTTTTGGCTTTTCTAATTCTCAGAACTAAAAAAGTTCACTTCAGATTCCCCAAGGCTAACCATGCTACATGCACATTCCTAACTGGATTTAACAGATAAATACTGCAAATAGTGCATTTTATACTAACATAATGATAGAGGCTAGGCTTGGTGTCTGAAGACCAGGTTGGCTTCTCCAGGTAGTGCAAGTAGTGGGTGGAATTTAGCTATTGAAAAGCAATTTCAGCAAACACGTTGTTAATTTGTTTTAAACATGTTTAGACTTGGCTAGTTTGTTATTCTATTGCAGAAGTCTCTTATACTTACAAGGTGTGCACTGTCCCTTTAAGAAATGTATTTAGCATTTTATCTAACCCTCCTACACACTACATAGGTTAGAAACTTCAGAAATCTGTCCACAAAGCCAAGAAGTGTGAATAGAAGTGAGAACAAATTAAGCAGAAAACAGTGAGTAGAAGACGAGTGAGGAGAAGAGAGAGAGAGGGCAGCGAGGAGAGAGAAAACGTACACTGCTGTTTATATGGGCTGCATAATGACTTCTAACAGACAAGAGTGGGAACAAACATTGTTTTCTCCTGTGATTGAAACAAATTTTACTAGTAATATTAAAATAAAAATTCTAGACAACAACTCTGTTAAGTGCAAAATGTCACGAGATGTGACCTTTCTAAGTTTTAATAAAAGTCTCTTCAAAACAAAAAGAAAAGTCTAAAAAGTCTTGTAACAATACATCCCCATCCTGTTGAGAGATCTGCTGGGTAATCATGCACAGCCCACAGGAACACATGACAGGACGTCCAGTCATACTGAGATCCCTGTGCGCCTCTGATCAGAGCAATACCAGATATTTATGTCTAATGAGCTACATAAATACCTATGTAAAGCAGATCTTCTAAAATGATTTCATGTACCACTATGGACTGAATGTATAAAGAGCAAAACAGGATTGTGTTGACTTTTTTTTAAAGAACGCTTCATGTAATTTCATGTTGTATTGCACAGAGAATATTTTTATAGATGAATACATATGTTGAGCCAATTACAAGAGACAAATGTGTGTAGTCACCAATCACCAGTTAGCTCCCGGTAGTGCATTGGTGCTGAGCATATGTACATATGCTTTTCAGCAAAGTAAAATTGAGAACATTAGTGATTTTAAAAGTGTCTTAAAACAACATACTCTGATTAATGAAAGTTTAGTTTTGACTTTCATGTCCTTTAATGATCTGAAGACCAGTCTAAGTCAGACTTATTCTGGAAGACAATAATTGTGTGAGTAACAAAGATACCCTCAATAGATATTGCACTCAAGTATCTGTAAACACCAAACAAATGGTGTCTGTGGCCTCTATTTATCAAAGTCTGGCGGACCTGATCCGACAGTGCGGATCAGGTCCGCCAGACCTTGCTGAATGCGGAGAGCAATACACTCTCCGTATTCAGCATTGCACCAGCAGCTCACAAGAGCTGCTGGTGCAACGCCGCCCCCTGCAGACTCGCGGCCAATGGGCCGTCAGCAGGGAGGTGTCAATCAACCCGATCGTACACGATAGGGTTGATTTCCGGCAATGTCTGTCCACCTGCTCAGAGCAGGCGGACAGGTTATGGAGCAGCGGTGTTTGTGACCACTGCTTCATAACTGCTGTTTCTGGCGAGTCTGAATACTCGCCAGAAACACGGGCCGTCAAGCTCCTTTCGAAGCTTGATAGATAGGCCCCTGTATGTGAACTGAAACCCATGAGTTGCAAAGTAATGTCACTCTGGACTAGCAGCAGTCAGCATATGAAATCTAAATATACGTTTTATTTTAAATTCTTAAAACTTGCACATGACATATAACATTAAAAAGCTCTGCAATGTGTTATTCTGCGCTAGTTTCCTCAGTCATGTGTAATGTGTGTTACATAAATGGGTTCATTTATATTCCCTAAATTTGAAGCGTCATGTTTCTGACCTCAGGTGAATTTAATTTCAAAATCACCATAAAGATAATTTCTCAAGCTTTATTATATACACTAAGTCAAACATAGGAGCCAGAGATCAACAAAAAATAAAAAAAATAGTGTGTAAGATAGAACATATAATTAAGATTTAAAACTATTAGATGACTGACATGTATAATAATAACAGACTGGCTTTAAAATAAAAATAAAAACCTTTAAACATACCTTGCGTTATTTAAAAGAACATAAAAGACAAGATCAAAATGTATGTGCAAGTTATTGAACTCGCCTACGTTATCTTTTGTGGTTTCAATAAAACTATGCTTTAGAGCAGGCAGGATTTTATGAGTTGCAGTATAAATTAAGCATTTTTTATATTTTTTATTGGAATTTTAACATATCAATAACAGAGTAAAAAAAAAAAAAAAACATGTTACATGTACAATATAGACTGTAAGTAAACTATTTGACACGATTGCATGTAATAAGGTATATGATAATATCATCTCAGTTCGGCATGTATTTATGACACATGATAGTTCTAAAAATCTAAAACCTATAAGAGGTAGAATACTAAATATTAAGGGTTTAAGAAATAGTCATATTCTTCAACATAACTAGATCTGTAAAATCCAATTTGACATAGATATTTAAACTCAAATAGAACCGATAACAATGTTTAAAAGAAAAAAGCAAATAGAAAGCAGATGTTGTGTGAATGATTAAAAATGTTTAATATATAAATATATAGCAATACCAGCTGAACAAACAGGAGCAAGCTGGAGTAGGTAGCTGACGGTATTCTCCTAAAACTTTGGGGCTTGGTTAGCAGTCTGAAAATCAGAGCACTGTTATTTAAAAATAAGGAAAACTATACATTTTTAAAAAAAATCAAAACTTTATGGGCTATATAAATAGATCATCTACAAAACATTTATGCAAAGAAACAATTAGTGTATAATGTCCCTTTAAATCCTCTTGGGGGAGAAATTAATAGATTTATAGATTTTATTTTCCTACAATGTAGTAGAGAAAAAGAAATTGGATTAACAAATTAGCTTTTGGTGCAAACTCAAAACTCAACTACCCACTCAAAAATGCAGGTCTATTTTATTATTAGCATCAAATACTTCACTCTTCATAGATTCAATTTATGTCATAACAGACATGACCTGAGCCCACTAAGGACACCAAGGTCGTCACCTTTTCCTGGCCATCACCAATTTAACCGCCATTAATAAATAGATGCATAGCACTTGCTGCGGTAGTTTTCCAGGAAAAATATTCAAAATTCCAGCTTGGGAGCAGTTTACTAGAACAACCCCACTTTCGCACACAAAAAAAAAAAGCCTGTGACCATAGGCGCTGAATTTTAGAGCATCCCTACCACATGTGTGCAGAAGTGCCCATCCTGCCACAGTCTCTAAAGCATAATGGTGAATTGATATTTGAAATTTTTAAAAGTCGAAGAGATGTAAGAGTTTGAAATAAGAGTTAAAATAGGGTAGTACAATGAACAGCCTTTCTGGTCAATAAAACAGCAGAAGCCTAGGATTCAACGGAAGCCTCAAAGTTAAATGACGCCTCCTGTTGTAGGAGATTTAAGAAAGATAGGAGAGCGTATAACATCCTTGTAAGAAAGAGAAAACATTTGTGTTGATTTACCTGTCAGCCACATTTTCTCCCAAACTGTTACCTGTTGAAGAGGAGTGTTGAGAAACCCCCATGATTTTAAAAAGCTAATGAACTCAAACTTAACTAGTGAGGGTGGAGAAAAGGAAGCCTGCAATTGGGTCATTGTATATGAAGAATCATTTATTAATGCATTTATGAATATTTCTGAAACCGTTTCCAATTTGCAATCTGCCCATGCAGCAGGATGAGAATCTTGAAGTACTATTAATAAGTCTCTAAGAGAATGTACCAGTGAGGGGAGACTCTAGGAAGATGTCGGATCTTATCCCAAAACCTGAAGTGATAATAAAGTCAGGTTCAGCTTTCTAACATGCTTTGGAATCTATAAAAGGTCCCGACCACCTACTTAGGTAGTCTATGAGACTCCACACTAGGATATGGGTTAAGAGAGAAGCTTTGTGGTATGCTGCCAGACTAGGCTTTGCCATGTCCCCCACCAAACCAGATTATGTAGAATTGTCATTGCAACCCTAAGGTGCTTATGCTTCCAGATAAATAAATTGCACGCTTTTTGAAATTGAGCAATAAGTGACTTAGGCACAGGAATTGGTAGACAATAAAACGATATGTAAGTTTGGGCAGGAGATTCATCTTCACGCCGGCTATTCAACCCCATCGTGAATCCCATTAGGACATACTTTCCCTAAACATATGTAGAAGCAGGCAAACATTTACTGAAATAAGCATCGGGATATCATGAGACAAGAAAACTCTGAGATGATTTAAGTGATAGTAAATCCTAGCATTTTTGAAATGCTAGGATTTACCAGTGCTATAAATAAAGGGGACTTTCAGTCATGAAGTTTAAAAAACTTCATGCTGAAAGTTCCTTTATTTGCTGCAAGTTTGAACCTCTAGCCACCCACTGCACTCACCTCTTAGCCAATAGCATTCTAGCCATCTCTGCATAATGCCAAAGGGCAAGCACGGCTATTGTCCAAGAAGTGGAAACGCCACCTCAATAAAACAATACCATTTTGCCAGGGGCAGACAAAGGCATTCAACTCCGCATAAGCTCGCTGCAAATAAAGGAACTTTCAGCATGAAGTTTTTTATACTTCATGACTTTTTATAGCACAGGTAAATCCTTTTTACCATCATGCGGAAGTTTATCAGTGGAGTACACAAATGGAAAGGTATGTTTTAATCTTAAAGTTTCTAACTTCGATATATTTTCGAGTAATTAAATTTATAAAAACATACGGCTAGATTATGAGTTTTACGTTAAGCTGAAAAAGCAGCGTTAACAGGTCCTAACGCTGCTTTTTCGCTACCGCTGCTATTACGAGTCTTGCAGGTTTAGGGGCACCGCACACTTTTTGGCCTTACCGCAAAACGACTTACGTAAACTTCGTAAACCCTTTTTTCTATGGGACTTCCATAGCGCTGGTATTACGAGTCTGTCCTGGGAGGCCAAAAAGTGAGCGGTACAGCCTCTACCTCCAAGATCCGTAACGCATTCTAAAGTCAGTAGTTATGAGTTTTACACTACAACGCCGTAGCATAAATCTCATAACTAAAGTGCTAAAAAGTACACTAACACCCATTAATTACCTATTAACCCCTAAACCGAGGCCCTCCCGCATCGCAAACACTATAATTAAATTTTTAACCCCTAATCTGCCGCTCCGGACATCGCCGCCACTAGAATAAACATATTAACCCCTAAACCGCCGCACTCCCGCCTCACAAACACTAGTTAAATATTATTAACCCCCTAACATCGCCGCCACCTACATTATTATTAACCCCTAATCTGCCGCTCCGGACACCGCCGCCACCTACATTATACTTATTAACCTCTAATCTGTGGCCCCCAACATCGCCGCCACCTACATTATATTTATTAACCCCTAATCTGCCGCCCTCAATGTCGCTGCAACCTACCTACATTTATTAACCCCTAATCTGCCGCCCCAACGTCGCCGCCACTATATTAAATTTATTAGCCCCTAAACCTAAGTCTAACCCTAACACCCCCTAATTTAAATATAATTTAAATATATCTAAATAAAATTACTATCATTAACAACATTATTCCTATTTAAAATTAAATACTTACCTATAAAATAAACCGTAAGCTAGCTACAATATAACTAATAGTTACATTGTAGCTAGCTTAGGGTTTATTTTTATTTTACAGGCAAGTTTGTATTTATTTTAACTAGGTAGAATAGTTATTAAATAGTTATTAGCTATTTAATAACTACCTAGCTAAAATAAATACAAATTGACCTGTAAAATTAAACCTAATCTAAGTTACAATAACACCTAACACTAAACTACAATGAAATAAATTAAATTAAATTAGCTAAATTACAAAAAAAAACAACTAAATTACAGAAATAAAAAAACAAATTACAGATCTTTAAACTAATTACACCTAATCTAATAGCCCTATCAAAATAAAAAAGCCCCCCCCCCAAAATAAAAAATCCCTAGCCTAAACTACTTATAGCCCTTAAAAGGGCCTTTTGCGGGGCATTGCCCCAAAGTAATTAGCTCTTTTACCTGTAAAAAAAAATACAAACACCCCCCCCCAACAGTAAAACCCACCACCCACACAACCAACCCCCCAAATAAAATACTAACTAAAAAAACCTTAGCTCCCCATTGCCCTGAAAAGGGCATTTGGATGGTCATTGCCCTTAAAAGGGCATTTAGCTCTATTGCAGCCCAAAGCCCTAACCTAAAAAATAAACCCACCCAATACACCCTTAAAAAAACCTAACGCTAAAGATCAACTTACTGTTATGAAGACCGCACATCCATCCTCAAGGAAGCGGCAGAAGTCTTCATCCAAGCCGGGTGAAGTGGTCCTCCAGATGGGCAGAAGTCTTCATCCAGATGGCATCTTCTATCTTCATCCATCCGACGCGGAGTGGGTCCATCTTCAAGACATCCGACATGGAGCATCCTCTTCATCTGGAGTCTTCTTACTGAATGACGGTTCCTTTAAATGACGTCATCCAAGATGGCGTCCCTTAGATTCCGATTGGCTGATAGAATTCTATCAGCCAATCCGAATTAAGGTAGAAAAAATCCTATTGGCTGATGCAATCAGCCAATAGGATTGAAGTTCAATCCTATTTTCTGATCCAATCAGCCAATAGGATTGAGCTTGCATTCTATTGGCTGATTGCAACAGCCAATAGACGTTGGGCGGCAGATTAGGGGTTAATAAATTTAATATAGTGGCGGCGACGTTGGATGCGGAAGATTAGGGGTTAATAAGTGTAGGTAGGTTGCGGCGACATAGGTGGAGGGAGATTAGGGATTAATAAATATAATGTAGATGTCGGCGATGTTGGGGGCAACAGATTAGGGGTTAATAAGTATAATATAGGTGGCGGCGATGTCCAGAGCGGTAGATTAGGGGTTAATAAATATAATGTAGATGGCGACGATGTCGGGGGCAGCAGATTAGGGGTTAATAAGTGTAAGATTAGGGGTGTTTAGACTCAGGGTTCATGTTAGGGTATTAGGTGTAAACCTAACTTTTATTTCCCCATAGGAATCAATGGGGGCTTAGTTACTGAGTTTTACTCTGCTTTTTTGCAGGTAATAGACTTTTTCTCAGCCGGCTCTCCCTATTGATGTCTATGGGGAAATCATGCACGAGCACGTATGACCAGCTCACCGCTGACTTAAGCAGCGCTGGTATTGGAGTGCGGTATGGAGCTCAATTTTGCTCTACGCTCACTTCTTGCCTTTTAACGCCGGGTTTGTAAAAACCCGTAATACCAGCGCTGCAAGTAAGTAAGCGGTGAGAAAAAAATGCTTGTTAGCACCGCATAGCTCCTAACGCAAAACTCTAATCTGGCCGTAACATTATTAAATTTATCTAGTAAAGAAAACAAAGCTGGTAAGGAAGAGAATCGATTGGATACAAATACAGTTAGATTGTCAGCAAACAATGCAACTTTTTTGCAAAGTATTATGTAGAGATACCCCTTCAATCAACAGGGAACATCTAATAGCCTCCATCATGGGTTCCATCACTAGGGCAAATAATAGTGGGTATAAAGGACACCCCCTTGCTGGTGCCATTGATTATATTAAAGGTAGATAAACTGAAACCATCGCCAAAGGGGAAGAATATGATGCCATGACCAGATTGCAGAATGATTGTATGAATCCAAATGTATGTAAAACCTCTGCCATATAATGCCAGTCGACTCAGCCAAATGCCTTTTCATTGTCGAGGGAAAGCATTAAACACGGTTGACCAAGTCAATGGACCTTTATCAATTATTTAAAAGTCTGCGTTGTTGTCTGGTCCCTGTCTTCTCAAAGTGAAACCAGTTTGATCTGGGTTTACCAGACACAGAATAATACCCTTTAGGCAGTTACATAACATCTTGGCATATAATTTAATTTTGAGGTTTAGCAGGGAGATGGGTTTAAAATGAGCACAGGCATCTGGGGATTTACCAGGCTTCGGTAAAGTAGTGATTGAGGCTTGTAAAAATTCTGCAGGAAAATCTCTCCTTTGCCCAGCCAGATTAAATATCTGTAATAACAATGGAACTAGCTGGGTGGAAAAAGTTTTATAGAAAATATCTGCATATCCATTTGGGCCTGTAGATTTACATGGTGTTATCTTAGAAATGGCTACACTAATTTCAACTACCCTAAACGGTGATTCTAAATAATAACTTTGCTCTTGGGATAAACAAGGGAGATTTTTTCGGGGGATCTAATAGAGTCCACCCTTGAGGGAGATTGCCTTTCCTAGGATCGCAAATTATGTAACTGTGAAAAATATGTTGCAAATTCTTCCCCCAATATCTTTTGAGTTTGTGAATATATGGCCCCTGGATTGTAAGGTAAGGAATGCGGGTCTGTACTGTCTGTTGCCTTAGTTTCCTGGCTAATAAATAGTCAGCTTTGTTATGTTTGGTGTAAAACAAACTTCGGCATTTCCTAAATTGGTCTTGTACTCTTTGATTTTCTATTCTTGATTTCTATTGCTTGACTAAGTCTATAGGTTTCCTACGTTGGGGATCTAAAGCTCCCTTGTGTGAAGCTTGTAGAGAATGAAGAGATGTATGTAGTTGTTCCAGGGATGCTCCAGAATGCTTATGAGTTTGGATCTGAGTCTTTATAAAAAAATGCCCTAAGGAAAGCCTTCAAGGAGCCCCATAGAATAAAATTGTCAACTTTCCCTGTATCATTAAGCTGTAAAAAAGTAACTATTTCACCAATAACAGTACCCTTTAAGCCTTGAACTGAAAGTAAATAATTCAATAACTTCCAAGGAGGCCTAGTGACTATAGAGGACAAGGAGGGGAGTTGTAAAGTTACTGGATTAGGGTCAGACCAAGTGCAGTCTCCTATTTTGGATCACTTAATTCTGTCCAGTAGCCACCGGTTACAAAAGAAAAAAATCTGTCCTTGATTCATGCACATAAGAGTAATATGTGTGCTCTTTAGCAGTAGAGTTAAATGACAGCCATACATCAAATAGGTTAGATTGGGCTATTAGAAATTAGAACTTTTTAGAGATATCCACCATAGATCTATCCGGGTTCCGTCAATCTATCCTAGGGTGTTGGACCATATTGAAATTGCCAACATGCAGTAAATGTTCCTGCTTAAGAGTACGACCTACCTAAAAAAAAAATTTTGAGATGCCTTATTTGTTTTGAATTGGGACAATAGCATGAGGCTAATGTATATTGGCTTCTGTCCAGTTTACAGACTAAAATTAAGAAGCACCCATGAGGGTCAGAGTTTATAAGAACCCTTTTATATGCTATATCCCTAAGTATAAGAATGGCTACACCTCGTGATTTTTTTTATGTACGGGGCCAACTTCACTAACGGATAGGAAGGAGATCTCAAAGAAGGCGTGGCCCCCACTAACCAGTGGGTCTCCTTAAGAAAGGCCATTTTGACCTGTAAATGCTTAAGTGATGAACATAAAAGACTAAATTTCATGTGGGAATTAAGACCCCTAACTTTATGGGATACATACTTGACAGACATTTCAAGTCAGGGAGCTAGGAGAAAAATTTTAAAAAAAGAGGGAGGGAGGAGGAAGGAAGAGCGAGGCCTAGAATAGTTGGTACCTAGTAGGTAACCCTTAGATTGGTATACAAGGTAATAAGATAACTAAAGGGGAACCTAACTCACTAAGAGCACCAAAACACAGGTAATAAAAAATATAGAACACAAAGTAAAACTGTATTAATAGCTGTAATTATGAGGGAAACCTCATATTTAGTCTCTGGTTATAGTATAAGTACCAGAGTACTTTAAGATAAAAGGTGGGGCGAACAAATTGGGAGCCAGCCACGCTAAAAATAACAGTTTTTCTTAAGAAAAAATTTGTTAAAAAATAGTATAAATTTAACAAAAATATACTGTAACTGGTACAGGAGAATTATACTGAGGAAAACACATACAACTCGGAGAGAAAAGAAGAAGAAGAGGGGAAAAAAAGTAAAGAATAAAGATAAAAAGAACTGACTCCAAACTTCTTCACATTGTAAATCAACTTTTATAAAACACATGATAAACCAAACTGGAAACCATATCACAACAAAGAGTTGCATAAAACAGAGTTAAAGGGGCCGATTTAACATTGTGTGGGCGGACATCGATAAATGCCGACAGCATACCCTGTCTGCATTTATCATTGCACAAGCAGTTCTCGTGAAATGCTTGTGCAGTACCGCCCCCTGCACATTCGCGGACAATCGGCCACTAGCAGGGGGTGTCAATCATCCCGATCGTATCTGATCGAGATGATTGCTGTACGCCACCTCTTAAGACCGCTGCTTCTTAACTCTTGTTTCCGACAAGCCTGAAGGCTCGTGTGGAAACTGCAGCATACGGGGCATGATAAATCAGCCCCATTGTGTAAAAGATTTGGCATAATTGAACTGTCACCATTATGTACACTTTTAAACCTGTAAATAACCTTCTGGTAATAGATAGGTTGAGAGAAAAAGAAAAAAATCGGACAAGAGAAAAACTAAAGAGAAAAAGAGTGAAAGATTGGTCTCTAACCTTCTTTCCATTGTACATCAAATGTTATAAAACACTTTATAGAACAAACTAGAACCCATATCACAGGTCATACAGTTGCATAAAACACAATTAAAATGTTAAAAATATGGCATGATTGAACGGTTGCCATCACGTATACTTTATAAACCTGTAAATAACCTTTATAAACACTGAAGCCCCCAGGAACTAGTGTGGTTTTTCATTCTGAACACTTCTATGTGGTATGAAACCTGTAAATCATGGTAGGTCTAAGAGATGTGTGTGTTTGATTGCTGGCCATGGGTGATTGATACAGTTACCTGTGGGTATGCTGGCTGGAGTACTTTTATCATGTCTTGGTGATGAATACTATAAGCTCATTACTTTAATCTCTACAGCATGTCCATGTTGACACCTTGTCCTCTTTTTAATGAATCAGCAGGATCAGCTTCATATTTAACAACCCCTATGAATATTCATCAATCCAGATAAATTACAGACTTTGATATCCAATAATATTTTTTATTTTTTCGTAAATAAACAGAAACTAAAAACAAAAAAACAAACAAAAAAAACTGTTCTTAGTTGCATGATTAGTTCCATTAATCTCATGTGCATATTGTGCTATTGTAATATGCCCTATTGTCTGTGAAATCGGGGGGTGGTATGTTGCTTAAAAGCAAATGGTCAACAGACAAGTATGTGATAGATTAGCATGTCTATGCTGTTGATATAAATTGACAGTGACAAGGATATAAGTAATGTCCTGTTAAACGTTCCAAATTCTGGAGCACTTATTTTTGTCACATAACAAAAGTGTAGCTAATAGGCAATTTCATTTATGAATCCCAAGAAAATGAAATCTATTTTGTCCACTTGATGCTGCTGTCTTCTTATCATAGCACTTCGAACAATGTAGAGTCTATAGTGTGTTTGCTATAAAAACAATCTGTACTTGACTTCTGAAATGTGAAAACTTGGTTTTTTATTCTGCCCAGTTGATGTCAACACTTAGGTCAGACACAGTTTATGTCAGCACTTTGTTCATGCTTAGACCTAACTTTTGATGGGTTTGCTAAAAATGGTCTATTGTTGGCAAAACCTGTTAATACAAAAAAGTTATTTATATAGGACACAGATAATCTATTTAGTGTCACAGAAAGAGAAGCAGATGTAAAGCTACATATGAGAAGACCCATTCTGCTATATCACTATATACCTACTTGCTGCTTTGCTGTAAAGTACCATTGAAACGTATGCGTGTTCCACTCCCTGCACAGAGGCTGAAGGGCTGCTATCATACTGAAAGGGACAGTACAGCCAAAATTAAACTTTCATTCTTTTTCAAAAGAGTGTTTAGGCACCAGCCCCTACTGAGCATTTTCAAGAGTTTATAGCGTATACATGAGTCTGTGGGGGGTAGTTATCAAGCCGTCAACCTCAAATACGCTGCGTATTCCGCAGCGTATTTGTGGCGAGGCTGATAGGCCTTAGTTATCAAAGGCTCGAGACCGGCAAAAGTAGAATTTTGTGACGTCAGCTTCGATCCGCCGGACTCAGTCCGACACAGATCGATTCTTACGTCACTCCAGATGTTCCGCACACAAGTGCGGCACATTCTCACTACTTTTGCTAGCTATCAAAAAACTAGCAGGTACGCTCGGCACTTTTACGGCCCAGCGTACCTGGTTTTCAAAGCGCCAGCCTGGAGGCGGCGGATCCCATAGGAATCAATGGGAGTCTGACCATAGCGAAAGTACAAGTTCGCTGCTGACAGACATCCCATTGATTTCTATGGGAGCTGTCTACACCTAACACCCTAACATGTACCCCGAGTCTAAACACCACTAATCTGACCCCCCCTACACCGCCGCAACTAAATAAAGTTATTACCCCCTAAACCGCAGCTCCCGGAGCCCACCGCAACTATAATAAATGTATTAACCCCTAACCCGCCGCTCCCTGAACCCGCCGCAACCTATATTAAATGTATTAACCCCTATCCTGCCCCCCCTACACCGTCGCCACCTATAATACATTTATTAACCCCTATCCTGCCCCCCACTACGCCGCCGCCACTGTAATAAAATGATTAACCCCTAAACCTAACCCTAACCCTAACGCCCCCTAACTTAAATATTAATTAAATAAATCTAAATAAATTAACTCTTATTAACTAAATGAATCCTATTTAAAACTAAATACTTACCTTTAAAATAAACCCTAATATAGCTACAATATAAATAATAATTATATTCTAGCTATCTTAGGATTTATTTTTATTTTACAGGTACCTTTCAATTTATTTTAACCATGTACAATAGCTATTAAATAGTTATTAACTATTTAATAGCTTACCTAGCTAAAATAAAGAGAAATGTACCTGTGAAATAAATCCTAACCTAAGTTACAATTACACCTAACACTACACTATACTTTAATAAATTATTCCTATTTAAAAATAAATACTTACCTGTAAAATAAACCCTAAGATAGCTACAATGTAATTAATAATTATATTATAGCTATCTTAGGATTTATATTTATTTTACAGGTAACTTTGTATTTATTTTAGCTAGTTAGAATAGTTATTAAATAGTTATTAACTATTTAATAACTACCTAGCTAAAAGAAATACAAAATTACCTGTAAAATAAATCCTAACTTAAGTTACAATTAAACCTAATGCTACACTATCATTAAATTAACTAAATAAACTACCTACAAAGAACTACAATGAAATACAATTACATAAACTAACTAAAGTACAAAAAATAAAAAAAGCTAAGTTACAAAAAATAAAAAATTAAGTTACAAACATGTTAAAAATATTACAACAATTTTAAGCTACTTACACCTAATCTAAGCCCCCTAATAAAATAACAAACCCCCCCAAAATAAAAAAAATCCCTACCCTATTCTAAATTACATAAATTTCAAAGCTCTTTTACCTTACCAGCCCTTAAAAGGGCCATTTGTGGGGGCATGCCCCAAAAAGTTCAGCTCTTTTGCCTGTAAAATAAAAATACAACCCCCCCCCAACATTAAAACCCACCACCCACAAACCCCAAATCAAACCCAAACCCCCCTTACAAAAACCAAACACTAATCCCCTGAAGATCATCCTACCTTGAGTCGTCTTCACTCAGCCGAGCCACCGATGGAACTGAAGAGGACATCCGGAGCGGAAGAAGTTAATCCTCCAAGCGGCGCTGAAGAAATCTTCCATCCGATGAAGTCATCATCCAGGCGGCGCTGAAGAAGTCTTCGATCCGGCCGATGTCATCTTCAAAGAGGCGCTGAAGAGGTCTTCTATCCGGGCGAAGTCATCTTCCAAGCCGGGTCTTCAATCTTCCTTCCGCCGACGCGGAACCACCTTCTTCACCGACGGACTACGACGAATGACGGCTCCTTTAAGGGACGTCATCCAAGATGGCGTCCCCTCAATTCCGATTGGCTGATAGGATTCTATCAGCCAATCGGAATTAAGGTAGGAAAATCTGATTGGCTGATGGAATCAGCCAATCAGATTCAAGTTCAATCCGATTGGCTGATCCAATCAGCCAATCAGATTGAGCTCGCATTCTATTGGCTGATCGGAACAGCCAATAGAATGCGAGCTCAATCTGATTGGCTGATTCCATCAGCCAATCAGATTTTCCTACCTTAATTCCGATTGGCTGATAGAATCCTATCAGCCAATCGGAATTGAGGGGACGCCATCTTGGATGACGTCCCTTAAAGGAGCCGTCATTCGTCGTAGTCCGTCGGTGAAGAAGGTGGTTCCGCGTCGGCGGAAGGAAGATTGAAGACCCGGCTTGGAAGATGACTTCGCCCGGATAGAAGACCTCTTCAGCGCCTCTTTGAAGATGACATCGGCCGGATCGAAGACTTCTTCAGCGCCGCCTGGATGATGACTTCATCGGATGGAAGATTTCTTCAGCGCCGCTTGGAGGATTAACTTCTTCCGCTCCGGATGTCCTCTTCAGTTCCATCGGTGGCTCGGCTGAGTGAAGACGACTCAAGGTAGGATGATCTTCAGGGGATTAGTGTTAGGTTTTTGTAAGGGGGGTTTGGGTTAGATTAGGGGTATGTGGGTGGTGGGTTTTAATGTTGGGGGGGGGGTTGTATTTTTATTTTACAGGCAAAAGAGCTGAACTTTTTGGGGCATGCCCCCACAAATGGCCCTTTTAAGGGCTGGTAAGGTAAAAGAGCTTTGAAATTTATGTAATTTAGAATAGGGTAGGGATTTTTTTTATTTTGGGGGGGTTTGTTATTTTATTAGGGGGCTTAGATTAGGTGTAAGTAGCTTAAAATTGTTGTAATATTTTTAACATGTTTGTAACTTAATTTTTTATTTTTTGTAACTTAGCTTTTTTTATTTTTTGTACTTTAGTTAGTTTATGTAATTGTATTTCATTGTAGTTCTTTGTAGGTAGTTTATTTAGTTAATTTAATGATAGTGTAGTATTAGGTTTAATTGTAACTTAAGTTAGGATTTATTTTACAGGTAATTTTGTATTTCTTTTAGCTAGGTAGTTATTAAATAGTTAATAACTATTTAATAACTATTCTAACTAGCTAAAATAAATACAAAGTTACCTGTAAAATAAATATAAATCCTAAGATAGCTATAATATAATTATTAATTACATTGTAGCTATCTTAGGGTTTATTTTACAGGTA